>NW_027103875.1:596748-606180 GCF_902728285.1 Clytia hemisphaerica
AAAAGTTGTATTTTTTACTGCTCTATTCACATACTGAATTTGAAAGATCTTCTATGTGGCGTTTTTTTGCAAACTTCAAAAAACTGATTTTTGTCCCGCCTTTGCAGGATTTTGGCCCAAGTGCTTGAGTGCAGCATACCGTAGAGTCGTTTAATATCGACATACGTCTTGCAATCTCGACATAGCTGTAGGCTGGTCTTCGAAATAAAAAATCAAACATAAACAAATACATACCAAAGTTATCAATCAATCACTAAATTGTTCTCTCTCTCTATCCACGTCACAGTCACAGATTGTTAATATAATATGAGAAATGTGAACTCTTATTACTTATATTTGAAAAGAACACTTTAACGATGTTTTCAACGAAGATGCCCAAATCACAACAACATTTTGCACGCGAGGAATTTTTTATTAGACCTTTTTACCGTGAACCGAAAATAATTAAAAGAACCCGGTTTCCTTATGAATTTGAAAAGGGACCGGGTGTGCTAGGTGCGGCGCCTAGAGCGTGTGCTTGCAATGAATAATAAGGACAGGGAAACCAGGTCGACTAAGCGCGCGAATTATTTTTATCACGTGACTTGAAGCGTAATAAAGTTGTAAAATTTTAATGATGCACACGAGAAAGTTACGAGGAAGTTTGCATGCGTTTCGTGTGTTGTGTAAAACTGCTTATAATTTGGCTGTTTTTTTAATTGAAAGGATTGCAATGTTTACTGAACTTCTAGTTTGATGGATGAACTTGTTCGATAAGAATGATACCAAGAATTTCATTCAAGGTTTGTTTTGATTATTTTACAGATCCGGTGTCGAGATTGCAAGACGTATGTCGAGATTAGACGATCCTACGGTAGGGTACAAAGTCCAAATATGCGTTTCCCGTAATTTTTGTATGAAGAGTTAGGTCTACACTGAAAGTACTAATAGTTTCCCCCGTCTTTTAAGAATTCAACAAGTGAAGGAGAGTTGTTTAAAAACACCTGTTATGACGTTAAACAACTTCCCTCTTTTTCACTCTTCCCTCTCTCTATTGTTTTCGAGACCACATTTCCACGAGAGACCATAATCTAACGAAAGACCATACATCCTTGACATCGCTCGAATAAACTGATGTTTGTAAACGTGCACTTTATAGTTTTGATTCCCATTGAAGAATGATATTCTGGTTTTCATGTTATTAGATGCTGTTTTAGGGCTTTAGAGGTAGCCTGCTAGATATTGTATTATTGACAGATTTTGGTTGGCAAAGTTTTTGTTTGTTTTTATCAAGCGAAGGTTATCTGTTCTGGGACTTCCTCTCATAGCCGCCAAATGAAATCACCATCACATTTGGAGTTCCAGTTGCTCATGATTCTCAGGAATTTCAAAAAAACATTTTGCCTCGGAATTCTGCTGTCGCCCCCATCCCCTGTAACAGACTTTAACTGGAACAGCCCAATCCTCAAAAATCGAAGTTCCAGCCTCACTGTTAGTAGGCACTCCAGTTTGTGATGGACTGTTTACCAAACAAAAATCTTAACACATAAGGTCATTTTGTCAATTTTGTGGTGTCATTTTGGTTAGCTGAACCGATTGACCCATTTCCATTGTTTTGCCTTTTGGAACACAAGTGTCAAAGAACCAGAAGGTTTTTATTTTTAAGATTTTATCTCTTGTACTGGTTGGGAATATATTTACATTAATATTTTTAATTCCTGTAGGGCTAGGGGGCGGCTAGTAGGCAGGAAACCGAAAACAAAACGATTCTGCCTAAAATTGGATGGGAATGTTGCAACACTAGACCAACTTGTATATGGCATTAAGTGGATGAAAAATGAAACAGGAATAAGAACGATAACTTACAAGCTAATAGTGGAAGAGCTGAACTTGACATCTTTTTTCAAAAATTCAAAATTTTCAGATCTTCAACAAAAATTTCCTCATGTGGTTATTTGTGATTCCATGTAGAACTCACGAATATCACGAAAAATCGGGCTTTCAGAAAGGGGCGGCTTATAAATAACAGGCGGAAGTTCTTGAAAAAGCAATTTTTTCCGTCAACCCGACGAATCCTTTTGTCAACGACGAATCATTTTGTCAGCCGATGAATACTCTAAGACCCCCATCCCCCCCCCCGAGAAGTAACGTAACCAGACAAGTAAAGGGTACGGGCATATACCATGCCTTTTTAAAAGCTGGGATTCTCCAGTTTTTTCCGCCAAACTTATGGCATTTTTAGAGATACTTTGATTTTTGATTTGCGGAAGGTACGTGGGTAGGCCTATAATATAATGAATCCTCGATTTACTAACACACTCAAGTGAGTTACGGCATGTCCAAAGAAAAAGTGGACCAGTTCCACTCACTTTCACAATGTCAAACATAGCTGGAAAGAAGCGCCATATGATGTAGATCAACGTGATGGGTGTTAGAAAAATTTAAGTTGAGGCTATACGAAGTTATAGCCCAAAAACCTGTATTATGACGTCATAAACATTACATAACATTACGTCATAAAACTAAAAATTTGAATATCTCGTGAACTAAAATTCATATAAACGTCAAATTTTGACCACAAATAAATATTGATGTAAGAAAATTTCTGAGTTAAAAATATTTTGAAAAAAATGATGACGTCATTTTTTATAGCCAAAAATCGAAAATGGCTTAAAAATGCTGACGTCATCATTTTTCAGGAGATTTTGAAAATTATACTTCTAGAGAATTACGATATATTTGTTCTGTCAAAATTTCATATTGATATCATTAATAGTTTTTGAGTTATTTAAATTTTAAGTTTCGTGACGTAATGTTACGTAATGTCTATGACGTCATAATAGAGGTTTTTGGGCTATAACTTATTATAGCCTCAAGTTGAATTTTTCTAACACCCATCACGTTGATCTACACCATATGGCGCTTCTTTCTAGCTATGTTTGACATTTTGAAAGTGAGTGGAACTGGTTCACTTTTACCTTGGACATGCCGTAACTCACTTGAGCATTATTTTGTTATGTTAGATAACGAGGAGATGACGAGTCTTTCCTGTTAAATATTAGCGAGTAGTGTTTATTAAGTGCTGACGCCTGCGAGAGGTGAAGTAAGTAGGTATCACAGGTCGAATATCGGAATATCACCCTTATGGTTACTGATCAATATTCTATTCAGCGCACATTCCGTCGATTCCGTGGGAACAAAAGTAAAAAGAACTAGTCATGGTAGACTGGAGTCGTTCATAATGCGTGTAATACAGTAGTATAGGCGTTATATGATAATACGGTTATTGTTACTATACGGGATTTAGTTTGTATAAACTAAAATTGTTCCCTCCATTACTTTTTGCTTTATTTTTACTATGTCTGAATTAGTCGTCTAGCTTGCTAGACTATAGTCATGGGTGTAATTCATTAGTATTTTGGATTTAAGCCGAATCAATCAACAAAACACACGCAGACATCGTCACAGTCGACTTTTTATCATATCGTTACTCTTTAATGAAGCTAGCTCTTCTTAAAATATATCTAAATATAGCCATCTCCACCGTTGAATTCGACTTTATCCTCCGATGCAAAGTTGGGTTTGTAATAATCTCTGATTAAAATGAAAGTATCATTTATTAGTACTGCTAATTATCTTATTTATTTTATCGTAGAATTTACATCATGACTGAGGAAATGTGTTTGGAGGAATACTGTTTTTTCTCTATTTCACAATTAATTTTGTGGCAATGATAGAACAGGTAGAAAACTGTTATTTTCTAATCGTTAAACCGAAAATAACCTAATTTATTTACTAATCCTTCAGAAAGTCACAGGGCTTAAAAAGTCTTGGCATCTGCAGAAAAACCGAAAGAAAAAAAAAACTGAGAAAACAACAACATATTTAATGAGACAGGCTTAGCCACTTTTATTTAGCTTAGTAATAGATCGTTTCAAGCTCTCGTGGGAAAATATGCCCAAGGCAACCTGAACACGACGACTAAAAATAAACTACTTCTGTTAGAAATATTAATACTAAACACAAAAAAAAAAAAAATAATAAGAAATATACTTCATCTACTTAAAAGGTACAAAGAAAATTTTACAATTTTAAATTTACAACTCGAAAAACAAATTTTAACTACAATCAAATCAAAAACTACTTAGCTTTCCTTTCTTTACAAAACGCTCCCGGTAGGATAAAATAAGATACTATTACTCGTAAAAAAAAAAAAAAACAAAAAAAAAAAACGAACTCTTTATCATTGTAATACTTCTGTTACATCAGATCAGTAAAAAATAAAAACAAATTTACTTTTTCGAACCTACTATGTATTACAGACCCGTTGTATCTAAGATCTGTGTTAAAAACAAAACACTTTTTGAGCCGAAAGAATTTTCTTTTTCGAAACAGATTGATAGAAGCTTCCCCCGGACAAAAACCTCCAGACCCCTGTGGTCGAAATTGGGTGCCCAGGCTGTCTCTTAAAATTTTTATCTGGGCTGTCTGTGAGGAAACCGTAAGGTGCTTCTAAGAATCAATTTCGGTTTTTCAATTATAAACCATTCTTTTTTTTTTTTTTTTTTTTTGAGTGTCAAAGGGCCTGAAACCTAGTTAATAATATTTACTTCTTTAAAACATCTACTTTTTAAAATAAACCGATGCACCCTCACATCGTCCTTGTGAAATGATTATATCTTTTCATTAAAGTAATTATCAATTTTATTACGCTCGCAATTTGTTTTCATTTTATGTTTAGCAATTATGACGTCATCTCAGTTTAGTATCATTTTTATGTCTCTAGGGTAATTATATATTTTGATAAAAGCGATGTGCAGTGAAACTTTCTTGCTCAATGAAATCAGTTTTTAATAAGAGACGTATGAGAAAGGTTGTGTGTGTGTTTACACGTTTCAAAACGCCTTTTCGACTCCAAGAAACTTGGTCGCCAAAGTTATGCTTGGTAAAGCATAATTCAAGTTTCCATCAACAACAACAACTCTGGTTGTGCATGCTGGTAAGCTTCTATCCTTTGTTTGTTTCTCTGCTTTTTGCTTGTGTCCTTTCACTGCACTGCTTAGCCCTTTTTAAGTTAGTTTTGTCTGTTTTTGTCTTAATAAATTTTTCCTTAAGTCCTTAATTTTCTATGTTTATAGTCCAATTTTCTAGCATTCAGTAGTCTATGTTCATAGCCTAGCATTTCATCCATTTTGATAGTTTTCTTTTGTATTCAATTTTTAGTTTGAACTACCTGCAAAGATCGTTCCAAACAGGCACATTTTTGTTGTATACTCCCGTCGCCCTTCTCAGACCACATTCAAACAGCAGCACGCTGCTTATCTCCGACTGGTGTTTACCTTGTCAAATCGTCATATGAGGAAGGGTGGACCTATCTTCTAAAACATCGAAAACTGCCACGCCCATCAAAATGAGCAATCGCAAAAAGCTTATCAAGCGTGTCAGAATGATCCAAGAAGCTGTTCTGGACTACATGGATGAGAGCAGAGACGAACCATCCAAAATGACAGCCAAGCTGGACGAATATAGGGTTTCTCTGCGAGATGCCCACATCGATCTGGAACAAACCATTGATGAAGACGAATACTCCGAAAAGTTTGCTGAGAGTCGCAAACGAATAAGTGATCTCATCAAAGCCAAAATCATCCAAACCCTGGCGCTAAAGACAGCAAAAAGATGAAGCAAGTGAAGAGAAAGTCATTCAACATGCCAAGCAAACCTCTCAAATAAAAGTCTGGAATTCCTGTCTGGTGAACTGGAGAGAGTCATTGCGGAGTTGGAACTGTTTTTCCTGTCATCAATCAAAGACAAGAAGACTCCCTGCTAATTCATTGGAAAAGAGCTCCCTGATCAGGTGAAACGTTTTGATACACTGGCAGAAAGGTATCATGTTATTATTCAGTCTCCCACTTCGAATACTGAGCTTGAGGAAAAAATCACCAAACTTGGCACCCGTTACCAAGAGCTTGCCAGCCGAAAGAAAGTCTTTGTAACAATTCTTAAGAAGGAAATTGTGTCCAGGGAATTGGGGAAACAAGATCTCACCAAGGAAGCCCGTCTGAACATAAAATTACCAAGGTTCTCGGGATATGAATCTGAGATGGACATCTACTCCTATCAAATCGAATTCGAAAAAACTTCATCTGCGTACTGTTCCCAAGAGATGTCTCCCTGACGTTCTTATCAATAACTTTCTGTCTGAGCCTGCTTGTCATTAGTCAAAGGTTTAGACAACATCGACGAAATTTGGCTTCGATTGAAATCGTCATTTGGAGATACAAGAATGCTTCTCTCACGTAAACTCAGCCAACTGGATAACACTGATACATCCGGCAAATCCAAAGAGGAGAAGTTGATCACCAAATACAGTCGAATCATCTGTGTCATGAAAGATCTCCTCAAACTTGCAACAAAGCATGGCATTGAAAGAAACTTGTTCTACGGAGGAGCAACCGAAAAGATATACAAAATCATGGGAGATCCTATGGTCAACAAGTGGCTCGACTTGATGTGTGATGATGCTTCAATCGAAGTGCCACTCTGGACCAAGCTAATCGCATTCCTCGAAAGACAGATGAAAATCCAGCAACAAAAGATGCTTGTCACCCCACACAAGGAAGACAAGAACAAGGAGGAGAACAAGAGGGGGCAAAAAGGCTTCTTCATGGATTCAGACCAACCGACAATGCTTCATTTGTGGAAACTCGTCAAATCACATTACAACAAATGGTCCAGGAAAATCCAAGATTATTCAATATTTGCTTTAAATTATTTACAGAAAAACACCGTTGAACGTCTTCATCTTCTGAAAGAAAAAGGATATTGTATCCAATGTCTCTACCCGGGTGCAGATTCGTCAAAAGGGAAACACAAAAAGGGGAAATGCCAGAAAGAATTTGTCTGTCCAAACTCTGCTCATGAAAGATATACATCCAAAAACACGTTCTTTTGTGTGACGAACATAAACATGAACCCGAAAATGAGGAAATTCTCGTCTTGGTTCAAGTCCCGATACATATCCCGGAATACCAATCTGCCGGAATTCTCCCAGAACATCAAGCTTGCGTTTATGGCTAATACAAACTTCCATGCAAAGCCAAGCAATCGCCTCCGCCGCAGCTACCGCAGTGCGGACAAATGCGAGAATATCCTCGATCGAGGATCTATATGTTGCAAGAAATTACCGTGAATTCCCAACCATTCACGATATTTTATGATACCGGTTGCAGCGATTTCATTGTTACGCGAGATGCCGCTAACCGCTTGGGTCCCCATGCGATCCCTGAAAGCAGCGATCCGGTTACTATCTCTGGGGTCGGAGACAAAACCGTTCAAACATCCGGTTCTTACGAAGTCCGATTACCGCTTTGCGACGGATCCAATGTAATCCTTACCGGATCGTGTCTCGACAAAATCGCAACACCGTTTCCCATCTATGATCTTACCACAGCTTCAAATGATCTGATTACCGCTGCTGCTGATGAAGCAGACCGCTTACCGAAACTTCCTTCGTCTGTGGGAGGGAAAATCGATATGATGATTGGGATACGCTATCTCAAGTACCATCCACGAATTATCTTCCAACTCTATACGGGTTTAACAATATACGAGTCTGTTTTCCAAGGCTCCGATGGATCTAGAGGCGTCGTCGGTGGCCCTCACCCATCATTCTCGATCCACAGTAACTTCTACTCCTCTGAAGTGAATCTTAACCATGATCTACAATCTTCTGATGATGAGGAACCTCACTCCACATTCTTCTCCAATCCTTTGAAGTCTTTCAATCAGGCTGAAACCATCGGTAGTGAAATCTCATACCGTTGTCCGACATGTCGTGAATGTAAGGATTGTAAAAACCATGACTCTACCGAAGCCATTAGTATCAGGGAGGATGCTGAGCAAATCATTATCAATTCTTCTGTTCATGTAGACCTTGCAAATAAAGTCACAACAGCAAGGCTCCCATTCATTTGTGATCCAACCGAAAAGTTGTTACCTAACAAGTCGATTGCACTGAAAGTATACCAGCAACAGCTTCGAAAGCTGAACAAGCCAGAAAATGCTAATGACAAACAAGACATCATCCAATCTGAAGCAAAGCTCCATACAATGGGATTTGTGGATTACGTTTCAAATCTTCCACCAGATATCCAAGAGATGCTACATTTTCAACCGATTCAAAACTACATTCCATGGCGAGCTGTGTGGAAACCCAGTTCGTTAAGCACACCTTGCAGAATAGTATTTGACGCTTCTCAGAACACACCTTCCGGTCATAGTCTAAATGATTGCCTTGCCTTGTGGTCTGAGAAGGGCGACGGGAGTATACAACAAAAATGTGCCTGTTTGGAACGATCTTTGCAGGTAGTTCAAACTAAAAATTGAATACAAAAGAAAACTATCAAAATGGATGAAATGCTAGGCTATGAACATAGACTACTGAATGCTAGAAAATTGAACTATAAACATAGAAAATTAAGGACTTAAGGAAAAATTGATTAAGACAAAACAGACAAAACTAACTTAAAAAAGGCTAAGCAGTGCAGTGAAAGGACACAAGCAAAAAGCAGAGAAACAAACAAAGGATAGAAGCTTACCAGCTGCACAACCAGAGTTTTGTTGTTGGGAAACTGAATTATGCTTTACAAGCAACCTTGGCGCCAAGTTCTTGGAGTCGAAAAGGCGTTTGAAAGTGTAAACCCACACACACCTTTTCATACGTCTTTAAAAACTGATTTATTGAGCAAGGAAGTTTACTGCACATCGCTTTTATCAAAATATATACCCTAGAGACATAAAATGCTACTAACTGAGATGAGTCCTAATTGCTCAAATAAATGAAAAC
Source organism: Clytia hemisphaerica (assembly GCF_902728285.1). Taxonomy (NCBI): domain Eukaryota; kingdom Metazoa; phylum Cnidaria; class Hydrozoa; order Leptothecata; family Clytiidae; genus Clytia; species Clytia hemisphaerica. Next base: position 605,573 of record NW_027103875.1, read on the forward strand.
AATTGCGAGGCGTAATAATATGTAATACTTTAAGAAAAGCTAGAATCATTCACACTCCCACCAAAGGCAATAACCAATTTTGTTAACAATACAAGCCATTCGACCGAGCTCGGTAACAATATCGCCCTCGTCAACAGACTTGATTTTGACCAATGAACGAACAGCTCTTCTCGTCACTCGAAACACGTTCTCGTTGCTGTTCCTATACTTCACGTCGACCTTACGAATGATTCCATCACTATCGGTAGGTTTAAGGTTCTCCACGATTCCAAATGCTAAGTATTCGATGCTTCGATTTCGCTTTTTAGAAGAGTAAAACGTCTCCTTTGCTTTCTTCCGTGAAACCATTTTGGTTGATCCATCATTTGGGTACATGGTTTGAGCCAATTTTCGAACCATGCTTCAAGATAAGAGAATTTTCAATGATTTGTCTGGTTTTGGTGATATCATCTTACCAACAGGACTGGTTCGTTGTTCCACCCAATTTTAATCGGTTGGGTGTGAAATGAGGTCCATTGTCTCAAAATCAATGGTGATGCTTCCCAATGCGAGTGGAAATTATGATAGAGTTGAGATCTGCACCGATTGTTTCCATTCCATCAACGATA
>NW_027103876.1:0-34990 GCF_902728285.1 Clytia hemisphaerica
TGTATATGTACGAAAATTTCTGAAAATGAGCCGGTGGGATGGCGAAATTCGACTTTGCTTCGTGTTGCATGGGTTAAAATTAGTTTAAGCACTATTTGAAGTATTTGTTTCATAAATTACTTATTTTAATAGAATATAGTCTATGTTTTGAGTAGCATAATGTAAGATCTTTTATGAAAATTGCAACTTTTGTACAAAATAATAGTAATAGTACCAAAACTTTATCTCCTTTTGCTTTTTTCCCGCTTCTTCGAGATGTCTGGGCCAGTCTTTTTTTCTGCGTTTCATTTTCAAAAACAAAGATGGCCCTGAAAACCAACGAATCTCTTCGGTTTTTGAGGTGCATGCATTAACTTTTGGACTGATTTATGGCCCATTGAAAGGTAAATCTTCATTTTTTTTCACCTTTATAGTTTCAACTACCTTTGGAATGTTACATTAGACTGACTTTTTTGTATTAAATTGGATTTCATCTCACAAAACAGAATGTTTTTTTCTCGGCCATGTGTTTCATGGATATCATATGGCCATGTTTTCTCTTTCCACAGGCTTATTTTTATTCATATGGGTCGTGTGTTTATTTCATTTTACTCTAACTATAATTATTTTCATCTCTTCTGTCTTCAGCAGGTGAAGGAGCTTGATTGATGTGATGGGTGACTTTTAACTACCGATCGGCCGACTGGCTGAATCAGCAGTGTTTCAGAGTTTTGGTGGGTGAACGTGCACAACAAAGAAGCAGCATAAAACCGAAATATACATAGTATTATGACTGTATGAACAGATTGTGATTGATGGAGAATAATAAAATGGTCCTTATCCTGCTGAATATAAAATGTGCCAGTTCCATGTTATTCCGTGCAATGTTTACGAGACAAAAGAGAAGACTGTACTGGAAAGCAAAATCAAAATGATAATTACTAGTTCGTAGTTGCTATTTTCGTCTTTGAAGATTTCTTCAACATTTATTCGATAATGGAATCATTTTGATTTGGCTTGATTGATTGTTGATTCCTCCATTATCGCTTGCTGACTCTCGAGAGATTTTTGTTTAACATTGGAGCTTGATCATCATCAATTAGAATAATGCCGATTTATATTTGTACGATAAAGTGATAACAAAAGCATGATTGATGACTTTAGCCCAAAAGACAACTTTGAACTTAAATGATAAAAGTACTTGTATGTTACTTTTGATGCTAGCTCGAATATATTTTCAAACAAGATATCTTTCACAAAAAAGTGTTTTTTACTGGCGAATCAACTTATATTTTCATAAACTCTTTGACGTGAGATTGTAGATAACGCTTGTTATTATTACCGCCTAATAAATAGTAGTGGCATTACTTAGATATACTTATGTGAATTATAGAAGTTTTTTAATTTTATTCTGCAAGGCAAGGTTCTTGAAAAAATTACTTTGGACTGGTTTCGATTGATTTTATAAATGAAACATTGGGAACATCCCGGGGGGGGGGTACTAGGGTTGGTGAATGAGGGGTATGTGCGGACGGGACCTCCGAAAACTGACCCTTAGAGAGACCAAATTTTAGTGAAAAAGTGACCCTTAGAGGGACTTTTTCGAAATATTTTCTCTGATTTTCAAAAATTTCCTACCCTTAGTGAGACTTTTTTGTAATTTTTTCTCTCAAAATCAAAATTTTTTTCTAAAAATCGTGATTTTTCCGACCCTTAGAGAGACTACTTTGAAATTTCCTGATTTTTGTAACCCTTAGAGAGACTTTGAAAGGTGAAAAACCCGACCCTTACCGTCCGCACATACCCAGCACCTATTTTTGTCTAAGTACCCCCCCCCCCCCCCCCCCGGGAACATCTTTTGCCGAACACACAATATCGCAAAAATAGACTCACAAAAAGACAAAATTTCAGACAAAAAGACAAAAATAGACTCACAAAAAGACAAAATTTCATCACGATAAAAATCTCACTAGTCTTGATAAGTTACTGGAAATTATTGCTAGGCTGCTGATTCCTTTTCAGAAAATTGATACTACATTTGAAGTGAATGATATCATAAAGAGGTAGCACATTTTGAGAGATTGTATACCTAAGCTCTAATGGCTGAAAGGCTCAAGATCATCTTTCAAACTACGCACTATTTTATTTTAAATTTTGAAGGGAAATGTGTAATATAATTTTTGAATTGTTGATAAATTTGTCTTTGTAGAAGTTTTATAGAGAGCTAAGTAATTGTTTCAAAAACTCACAAAAAGATGGGATAAAAGTATTTCAATTTATTCAGATAAACTACCAGCCTAAAGCCTAATGTAATATCTTTGTTGTTGGTCATTCAGCCATTGCACAAGAAACATGTGTGTTCTTTTTTGTCACTTGCACTATTTTTTATAAGAACCAGTAAATTTTTTTAAAGGTTTGGCTGTCCTTTTTTGCACTTTGAGCCTGAAATTGTTTTTGAATTGCTCAAAACCCGGCGTATTTAATTTTTGAGCCTCGTATTGTTCTTATAAAATTCTTATAAAAAAGAAAGAGTTGAGTTGGAAAACATTATCAATAAAAGTTTGACTTATAAAAATAATTTGTAAGTGTCGAAATTTCTTCGCTTTGCGAAAACGGAACGGTTGTTCCGCAACCCCTTTTATGTTGATTTTGTCATTCAATATCATTTTGTCAAAATTTGTGGGTGACATATTATTTAAAAATTTTCATGATAATACTATTCGTATATAATTGTTTCAGACATACTATACTAGTAGTATTAGTACTATTATATGTGTTATGTAGTACGTGTAATGAATTATACGTCATGATATCGTTATATTTTTTCCAGTCCGTAAATTGTATGCCCCGTGCCCCGTGACCCGTGACCCGTACCCCGTGCCCCGTAACCCGTGACCCGTGACCCGTGTTTCGAACTAGCCGAAAAAAATTCAAATCGACTGTTCGCCAAAATTAGTTCTCGCCAAAATAAGTTCTCGCCAAAATAAGTTCCCTTAAGGTAAATCTTTTGTTTGGTATTTTTTGTTTCATGCTGAGATATAGTTTTCATCATACAATCATATCTCCATCGATTTTAAGTTTTCTTTCGTTTGTTTTCTTCTTTTGTTTCAATTTGAATTCTTTTTGTTGTGGTACCCTAAAACTTATATTTTGTCTTTGGAAATTGGATTTATTCATGCTATTTTTAAGGGTGTTTAGAAATTAGGGTTTATTTTTTACAAGATTTGCATTATGTTTATATATAGTTTGTATTTGTAAATACCTCTTAGTGGCTTTTCAGTAGCTAGGTTTTTGATTTAGTTCTTTATCAATAAAAGTCTTTTCTAAAGAGCTGTCCCTTTAAGACATTCCAGCCTAGCCAATTAATTTTTTAATGAACGACACTGAATTCGAAATAATCGAAAATAATAAAATCAAAGTGCCATGGGGCAATTAAGAAAGATTGGGTACGGTTGACATTTGTTTGATTCATATAGGCCCTATATAATATACAAAACTTCTTTTGTAGTAGGAGGACCTTTAATACAGTAATTTGTTTTAGTATTATTATAGTTCCATCAGTTCGAAAATGTTTAAAGTTTTATTTCAAGTGAAAACTTATACTCTTATTTTACTTTTTCGGTTTTCCAATACTGAGACCCCTGCTGTACACTGACGTAGGATTATTATTTGACCTTCAAAGTCCTTAGAAAATTAAGCCCAAAACATTTAAAATCTTTTATTTGAACTCTCATTCCAACCAAGAATCTGAAAATTTTGAGCTCTTGTTTAGATTTTTGAGATTTTTTTTACATAGTAAGTAAAACTTTTCCAGATTCGAACGTTTTTCTCAACTTCAGTTGAGCTATAATCTGACAATGTCTGTATGTATGTATGTCTGTCTGTCTGTATGTCCGTCCGAAAACTTTGGGGCAGCCTGGACACTTCAAAAAAGGTCGGATTTGGCTGAAATTTGGCACACTTGTTCCTTGGGTGAATATCTGGGGGTGTTTTTTTCTTTTTTTGAAAATTTTGATTTTTGGGGCCTGGGGACGAGTTTTTCGCCAAAACGAGGCTAAACTTTGGGGCAGCCTGACACTTCAAAAAAGGTCGGATTTGACTGAAATTTGGCACACTTGTTCCTGGGTGAATATCTGGGGGTGTTTTTTTCATTTTTTGAAAATTTTGATTTTTGGGGCCTGGGGACGAGTTTTTCGCCAAAACGAGGCTAAAACTTTGGGGCAGCCTGGACACTTCAAAAAAGGTCGGATTTGACTGAAATTTGGCACACTTGTTCCTTGGGTGAAATCTGGGGTGTTTTTTTTTTCATTTTTTGAAAATTTTGATTTTGATTTTTGAAAGGCTCTTAGGACGAGGACACTATTCTAACGCACATAAAAAAATGAAAAAATTAAGATAAAAACACCCCCAGGTATTCACCCAAGGAACAAGTGTCCAAATTTCAGCCAAAACGGACAAAGTATATTTGCTACCTAATACTAAATATTTGAAATGTTACAATTGGGCCTTCTAATAACGGGAAAATCTGAAGTTGAGCCCAGTGCGGTGCGCACGTTCGACTATGCAATGCAGTGACCTCGCAGATTAAAATCACCCACCTCGTCGTCAGTGAGGTCAAATATTCTCGCAGAAGCTTTGGCCTCTGACGCTCGTGGTACGATCCCACTGGTTAAGGGAGGGAATCTTCCGAGGCTCATCAGATATGTTTGAAAAACCCATTTATTTTTTAAGGAAAAAGCTTCCGTTGATTGGCTCGGCACGGAGAAATTTTTTCAGTCAATGCAAAGCAAAACCACTAGCCTGTACCACCCCGAACGCCCACGGGCGATTTTTATTTTTTTTTTAAATCTTGCAGTGGTGTCAGTCTGTTTCGGTTAGAGAATTTTTGTGTTTTAGTTTGTCTCAGACATTTAGAGACTTGTGAAAAATTGTCTCAGACACGGAATAGTGCCTAACCGTAACAAACTGTACTTCGCGTTATCTTTTCAGCGAAGAATAGTTTGGTACAGGCTACGAAACCACAGGTTTGCAGTGTCCAGCGGAAGTGATCTGCTTGGAAGTTTGTCAAAATACACTCGTTCTTCATTCTCCACTTTGTGATTTCTCTTGCTAACGTATTCCTGAAGCCCAATTACTAGGGAGATAATAATGACAGTGACAACGCTGGGCTACGTGGTTTTTCGCGTTATTTTTACTCTTTTTTTTATTTTTTATTTTTTTATTTTTATTTTTAAAACGATTTTTTTTTTTAATAATTTTTTTTTTATTTTTCTCTTTTTAAACGATTTTTAAAATTTTCATTCAGAAATAAAAAAATATTTTCTTTTTTTTAATTACTTTTTAAATTTCTTTCTTACTCGAAGAAAATAATATGTTGACAACGACGGGCCACCATAGAAATCCTATCTTTCTCTTAGAATCATTTTTATCCAACAAAAAATGTTAAACATTCTTAAAAATGATCCTCCTTTGCTGGGTTTTTAAGCCAAAATTCAGTTATTTTACTTGAAATTCAGTCATTTTACTTAAAATTCGTCAAAAACTAGTCTATAAACCACCGAACCTGTGTCAAAATAAGTCCACAATTATTTTTTACAGAAAATACTATAAAAGAATAAAGTATAGGAAATAGAAAAGAGGACTCAAAACCCTATTTTGCACTCCTCTGTTGGCGCTTTCATTGAAAAACGAGATTTTTGGTGTATTTGAAGAAAATATAACATTATTTAGGATTTCCTTTGATTTACGGCTGAAATCCTGTGCTTTCTCCTAGAATTTTTTTCCAACACAAGATTTCTAAAAAATCATGAAAAATCGCTCTCCTTCGCATGGGTTTTTAGGACGAAATTGATATTGAAGATAAGTCTCTTCACTTTCCAGTCATTTTCTAACGAGTGCCACAATGGGAGAGGTGCGGCGCTTATTTCGAAATTTGAACCTTAGGTGAGACGCTTATAAGAGGGCGGTATGATGGCGCTTAATGGAGGAAATAAGGCGTTTAAGCTGAAAAAAATATTGTTGAAATAAGTTTTGAGCATTAAGGACTACCTGCTCAGACTTTCAAAACGAATGAATGCGGGATCTGAATGACGTAATGTCGTAAATAAAACGTAGTATGTAGTAGTTTTAGTTTAAATTTTCCGATCAGAGCATTGTAAAAGAATGACCTTAATTCGACGTACAATTAGTATCGAGGAACTGAAGTTTTCGTGACTGAGGAGTCGCAACCGTGGTTTTCGGGGACATGAAAGAAGTTAGATTTTTACACCATGTTTTAGACTGATTTTTTATAAAAACTAAGTACCTCAAATGCTACTTTTTAGCAGTTGAGTTCATTAGGGAAATGAGGTAGTACGCATCCCATCACCTTTGTTAAAGTTAGTACAAAAACTTATAGCAAAACAAAAAAACTTTTACTGGTTTAAGGACTATGATGGTTGTATACAACGGGGGCGTGCGAGCAAAGAGCAAGTGCCAAACAACGTATTTGAAACAGAGGTGTACTAGTAGTTATCAAAATTTGAAGATAGTTTAGCGCCGCAGGCAATTTTTGGAAACTTTTTCATTAAGAATATAGTTCAGGAAAAGTTACCGAAATAATACCTAAATTTCATAGGTCAAATACCGAAATGCCGAAGTATTATGGATATTACCATCACTAGCAGTATTTTGAATATAAACTCCGTACATGATTTACAAAATACCGAAATACCACACAGTAAAAGGCCGATACCGTGTCACCGAAAACCCTGAACCACCCTCCCCCCCACCCTCTAGAAAGTAGAGACGAAAATTTCCAAATTTTAGAGAGGTTTGTTTTTTTAATTGGATAAAAAGGTGGTAAAATAAACAACCAAAGTCTGTTTTGGATGAGTAATTTGATACTCCGGTTGCCTTTTCGAGCTGTCACGACGTTGGTGTTCACTTTTTTTGATGGATGGCTGAAAATTGTAACGGTCGTGTACACTTGCTACAATTCGACTTTCTTTTAACGAAGAATCGATGTGTGATTCGATAGACGACGTTTGAGCGTCATTAATTGACTTTGGTTTAGCAATGGCTTTTGGACGATAGCCATATATTCGATGACTGTGATGGACTTTTCTTCCGATTTAGGATGAGAAGGTAAATAAGGAACTGTGCTTCCTTTGAATTCAAGCTCGTGGAGTAATCTACTTTTTCCCGCCATTTGCTTTGCTTTGTTTGGGCACTCTTTCGTACTTAATAGTAGTGGGGGGTCGTTTTGCATTTTTTTAAATTTCTTACCCTCAATATAATTTTATAACGACCCCACAGTTTTATGAAGGTTTCCTGAAAAGTCGCTAAAAACTTCATTTTCCCAGGGCTTTTTATCACTTTATTATGACCCCCCTCTTTTATAGATTTCCTTCTCGACCCACCCCCTGCTTATGCCATCGCCACTACAATTAAGCACAAAAGAGTAGTAGGATCGCAGAAAACTCATATCATAAAAGTGCTTCTCCGTCGCTCTATGAAACCCACCCTAGCCAATGGTGATATTTTGAAACTGGGGCATGTCCCACAAGCTTATACAAGAGCTCGTCAACGGTAACATATTGATCTTGTTGTCCTAGATTACGTAGGATCTTGTAAATATTGTAGACTTACACAGCATCAGTCAGTGATGCAGGGAGTGAAGGACCATTCCCGATGATTGTTGGAGAAGACATTTTCAGTGATAAAATTTTCCGGCAGCTTGTCCAAGTTGGAACATCTTCAACCTCTGTTACTTTAAAAAGCTCACTTAGTCACGATTCCAATGGATAATAACTAGTTTTTAATGAAATTTAAGCAAAGATACAAAATTTTGGCCTAACACCCAGCGAAAGAGGGTGATTGATTCAGATGTTTTTTTTGCATATTGTGTTGAAAAAAATGATTCTAGGAAAAACACAGGATTTCCAGTCGTAGATCAAAGGGAAAGCTACAAATTGTTATAGTATTTTCTTCAAAATTTCGTTTTATCTAAAAATCACTAAGGGGGAGTGCAAAATAGCGTTTTGAGCCGATTTTTCTATTATTTTGTTATGCTTTCTTATTCTTTTATAGTATTTTCTGTAAGAAAATAATTGTGGACTTATTTCGACACAATTTCAATGATTCATAGACTAGTTTTTGACGAATTTTAAGTAAAACGACTGAATTTCAAGTAAAATAACTAAATTTTGGCTAAAAAACCCAGCGAAAGAGGGTGATCTTTAAGAATATTTAGCATTTTGTGTTGGATAAAAATGATTCTAAGAGAAAGATATGATTTCCAGTCGTAGATCAAAGGAAAAACCAGAAATGTTATATCTTCTTCAAAACCGCCAAAATGGAGTGCAAAAAAGTTTTTTTCGAGATTTTTGAATTTTTTCTATTAACCCATTCTATTGAGAGCATATTGCATGAAAAATGGAATTCTGAAACCCTTTACTTTGCTGACAGTAAGCATTTTTCTAAAACAGGCAAAATTGAAAAAACACCACGACGGAGTGCAAATTCCAGCGTCGTTTGCAATTTTGTCCGGGATAGACTTTTTAAGACCCGGGTTCCCATAACCAGCATAAAATTTTCGTTCCAAAGATGTATAACAATCCCATTTACCTTCTGGGTCGAGCAAAATTGCTATTTCTCGATTCTGCTCCCAGACTAAAGGGTGGGAAAGGCCAGGGAAGAGTATGCGAGGTTTTAAATTTGGATATTATTGTTTTCCCCTCAAATCTAGCTAGTTGACCTAACTGATACTGACATTATTTTTAAATAGTTTACATTTTAGCATAAAATATTAAATCTTATAGTATACAATCCATCCTTGTATCTTTTTATTCTTTTATATTCAACATTTTGGGATGTCTAACATATTAGGCTGCATGCATCCCCAAATTAGTTTTGATATAGGGGATGCAAATCGGGCTCTGATATCGCTTCCGAGAAAATTACCGAATAGCTATGTATTTTGCAAAATTTCGGCGACTTGTATTTTTCAAAAAACTCGATGTGTATTGTTTGAGTTATTTGATGACGTAAATAGAAATCAAATAAATATTCAAATATAAAGAACATATGGCTAGAAATCTCTCTTTCTCCTCTCTTTCTTTTTGTTTATCGAAACAAGAGCCGCAAAGATGCGGATAAATATTTCCTTTACAAATGTTAAAATAATAATTGATGTCCTCAAAAGATTTCAAAGTGCTTTAAATCTCAGACAACATCAAGCAACAAGTCCCTAAGAAGTTAAAATGAAAGAATGACAAAAAGGAGAATATTTCACAGTAAGAAAACCAAAGAAAATTTTATATATTTTCACGATCCTGAAAATGTAACAATATGGCGGAAATCAACGAAAATTCTAACAAGGAAATTCAACAAAATTATGGATATTGCACACCCAATAACTGTTTAACAAACACCATCATAGCAGATAACGACACCTTACAATGTAGGAGGTGTGATAGACTTGTCCATTTACCTGCTCTGAGCTCCCGGCTTATCAGATTCAGCTTTGTCTGCAATATAAAAGCCGGCGCTTCGAATGTGTAAATTGTGTTAAAATAACGCCACTCTTACTTGAGAGGATATCAAAACAAGCAGACAAAAAGCTCGCAGTCACAACACAACAAAAGAAGCAGATAAAGATGAACATCAAGGATCGAAATTAGGTTTCAACGAGAGAATAACCTCTCTAGAAAGGAAAGTCGAGAAGCTAATGGATAAAAAAGACGTCTACAAAGAACGGAGCAACAAACGATCTGAAACACAGCTCAACAACACAGAAACAAAAAAACAATCATATGCAGAAGTCACCAAAGATGATTTACAAAACAAGAGGTGACCATAAAAAGTTTCATCAAATCAGTGAACGAAGAGGAGCGTTGGCTCAAATCAACCAAGTGCAACATCATTGTGCATGATTTAGGCGAAAACAAGCACGAAAACGAAGAACAGCAACGAGTTGGCGACAAAGATTTTATAGAAAGAATACTGAAAGCACAAATGGGTTTCGATGTGACGATAATCAAGGTAGAACGCATAGGTGCTCGTAAAGACGAAATGTATACAACTGAACGATGGAGACCATTAAAAGTTACTCTCGAGAGTGAAGAAGAAAGGATTAGAATACTTCCATCAGCCCACAAACTAGCCCAAAAACATCGAAGAGTCATATATGGAAAGTGAGAGGTAGTCCTAGGACTAAACTCTATTTAAAGAAATTTACGACGGAAATAACATCATGATTGTAAGAAGAGAGGGTCAGAGGCCCAGTAGCTGTAAAACTCTATAATAGAATTAACAAACCATAAATTGTAAAGATGTAAGATTGTTTCATAGAGGTCAATAGACCTGAGAAATACACTTCTATAAATTAAAAATTAAATTAAAATGAGATGAAATATTTTGCATTATACTTTCATATATAAAGTATTGTAAAACATTTTTTGAAGTTTTTTGAAATAATGTACGTGCTAAAAAGTAAAACAGGGAAACAATTTCATATTTTCCGACAGAATGCAAAAAAAAAGAAAAAATCTCATTTCTATATACTGGGAAACATTTCATAATCTGAAAGAATGGCGATAGGAAAAAATTCCCCTCACAGAAGCCATTTTATGATTTCTAAAAGCATGCTGCAAGAGCAAAAAATGTCACATACTTGGAAACAATCAAAATTCCCAAAAAAATGTCAGAAAAGAAAATGAATTGTCATGCCAGGAAATCACTTGAGTTTTCTTCATTTTTTAAATGCATGTGGATGAAATGTCAAGTTCACGACAAAAGTTTTCCATGTTTTGAATGCACGTGTAAGAAAATCTCCAAATTTATCACAAAAGTTTCCACGTTTTAAATGTACATACCATCAACTGCTTTAACTTGGGGCGATCGGTCGAAACATGGGACTGTTTGATATCTGGTCTGTATTTTCACTAACTTGTTAAATCTCTTTGACAACAAATTTGTTTTGATAACTCCACCAAGTTTATCAATCATACCGGGTGACCCACGAAAAAGTTCAGACGTTTCCCGACGTCTTGAGGCCGAACTAATGTCCCAAAGTGCTTGGAGTTTTGATATTTAGAAAGTAGATATCCTAACTTAAAATTTGAGCTATCACTTTTTAAATTTGACCGATTCGTTCTCTACTTATGAGCTTTTAAAGTCAAAATTCACTTTTCGAAAAGTGTAAAAAACACGTAAAAAAGAGGTATTAAATTCATGCAATCAATTAGAAAATCACTTACAAATTGACTTATTTAACGAGTTTTATGACATTAATAATTAATAAAAACACCTTTGAAAGTAATTTTTGTTTAAAACAAGACTAGATTTTATAAAAATTGGCGCTTTCATAGATTTTTTTCAAAAACTGTATATCAAAAACGTCTAAAAATACCAAATTTGATACCCCTTTTTTACGTGTTTTTTACACTTTCAGTAAAGTGAATTTTGACTTTAAAAGCTCATAAGCAGAGAAAAAGTTGGTCAAATTTAAAAAGTGATAGCTCAAATTTTAAGTTAGGATATCTACTTTCTAAATATCAAAACTCCAAGCACTTTGGGACATTTGTTCGGCCTCAAGACGTCGGGAAACGTCTGAACTTTTTCGTGGGTCACCCGGTACTTCCTTTCATAAAATGTAACGATAACTTTTACTGATAGCGCCGATTGGAGAATTAGAGAACGCCCGCCTAACCGCCTATCGCCCAATGGGATTAACAAATAACGTGTGTTTATCTGATATTCCGATGGCGGATTGGCGGCCGCCCACGCTAAAGCTCTAAAGGGAGCGGGCCAATTTCCCATCGGAGAGGAATGATAGTCGGCCTTTGATGTGCCGCACCCTCAGTCGGGTTCAACAGCCCTTGTGCGTAAACCTATAAATATTTCGGTTGGACCCGCCAATCCCCGAAAACGAGGGCTGGGTTACCAGACCTCCCGCTGCAAAATTCTTGACGCGGTCTCGCAAAATTCCGTAATGTAAACCTTCCAGATGTTGAAAATTTTCCCGATCTTCAGAGCTTTAGCGTGTCGGACGAAAATTTCACCATCTGGGTGCCAGATAAAACGTGTGTGTAACTTGCCGCGCGAGTGATGTCAAACGCTCCATCATTTTGCCATTTTTTAATACGCCGTTCATTAACTCAAATCAAATGACTTTGGAGGTCCGTTGAAATGGTGGTCAAATTGCCGTCCCATGTTTTGTCAGATAGTCCAATTTGGAGCAGTTGACGGTAAGAAAATCTCCAAATTCACGACAAAAGTTTCCACGTTTAAAACACACGTTGCACGTGGGGAAAAAAATCTCCAAGTTCAAGAAAGGTTTTAATTGTATATGTGAGGTGATTTCAAATTATTTACATCCATATTCAATGTAATAAACCTTTTAAGAAGTATAACATAACATTCTTCATATTGGGGCCGTGGTGTTCCGGATCTGGTTATCAGCTTTAAAATTTGAAATTTATAACCGCAACGAGTTTTCACTAACTGTCACTAACCAGCAGTTTAATTCATTGTTGCAGATAAAAAAAACAAGGGAAATTCAATCATTAACCAGTCAGTTTTGCTCCATGTTCAAATTTTTAGCTAAAATCAGTTCATCAACCATTCCCATTGTCGCATTGTCGGCGCATTGCATTCATTGGGTGCATACTTTTTTCATATTGCAAGTATATAATTTTTCAGGTATAACATGGTCAGATTTATTCACAGTCACTTGCCTTTGTACTATTTATGTAAATATACAAACAAAATTGAAGTTAGTTTGTTGTGAAAGTTGATCAAATGTACTGTTTTTCCAAGACCAAGAGATTACATCATCTCTCGTTCCAGCTCATTCCAAACCACAGAATTTAAACGAAACATCAAATCCAGAAAGAAATATTAAGAAAAGTTCACTATCGACCATTCCTTGTGACAATATTTCAAAAATCATGATCCAATTCAACTCATCAAAGCATAAAAACCAAAGCAAAGAAAAGTAGCGAAAGAGCAAAAGTTGTTGTCTATTTTCTGCCATCTTTGTTTTGACAGTTAGAAACAAAGCAGTATTGTCCGATAAACAATACGCTTCTGAAACGGCCGACGTTGCCCGATCGACAAGGAGAATAGAGCGCCGTACGGATATTTACCACAGACGTTTTTTGAAGAAATGACTTCTTCCGCCTCGAAAAAAAGAACATCCTACTGTTTTTACCGCCGGAGCTTGATTTAAAAAGGGACTCATGTACAAACTCACGAAATTGACCAAAACCGAGCGTTAGATTTGAAGAAGGAGAAGGAGAAGGAGAAGGAGAAGAAAAATTAGCGTTTTAACAAATATTTCATTCTCAAAGGAAATATTTAATTAATTGAATTAGCAAACAAAACTTCCAAGATAACAAAAGACAATAAACTGTCAATCAAAGTTCTCTATCATTCAACTTTCTTTGGTTAGCAGATTTTTTGCTAAGTTCGGAACGGTTTTGTGAGCCTGATTCACATCCCCTATATCAAAACTTATCAGAGGGGATGTGTGCAGCCTACTAACATATTGAATAACTTTTAATTTCATCTTGTTATAATTGTGACCCCCTAAGTGATTTGGAGTACATTAAAAATGAGACCGGTATTGGTGCGGTCGTGCTTCTGCCGCTTTTGGACAGGTTAATTGTGCAACTGAAAGCTGAAAATAGCGGCCAGAAGACCGCACAGTATCGTATTGTCCATGCGGACAAAACGCCGACGAAAGCGAACGATAGTGCAGTCACCGCTGTTTCTTTATATTTCTTTCGGTTTTTTTTCGGTTTCGCCGTAAGATTTTCAGTTTCGAGTTAAAACAAGCAAAACAACAACAACATAAGCCTTGTATTTCACAGACCAGAATAAAGATAATTAAAATGACAATCCTTAATTCATTTATGATGCAGAAGGTATTCAAAGATTTAACTTAACCACGGAATTCCATGACTTAACATATGGTCCGAGCATGTTCTCTCCACTATTTGAACTTAAACCTTCTGATTAAATATAAATGTAATTTTCTTGCATGAGAATACTCATTGCTCTAATTTTCATCCCGAGTCTCTATTAAATGTTTGGGAGCCGAAATATTTCTGTACTCTTAACCATAGAAATGGTCTGGTCTGTAATTTTTCAAATTGTGAGAGGAAGGAAGACAAGATGGCGATCACACTCAGTAAAACATAAGCACTTTTTACAACAGTAACTAAAATCACGGACCAAATTTAAAGCTGATTTCTTTAAATGACTGTTAAAAGGTTTTAACATTGTATTTTTCACAAATTAAAACATTCCTGGAATATTTGGGTGAAAAAAGGGTACCCAAAATCTAGCCCAATCCCCAATCGGGGTACCAGTGGATACCCCTTAAAACCTACAATAGAAAGAGGTACACACCCTGTATTCTGATAGTAAAAATATTAAGGGCTGAAACTTTTTCCAGTGAATATTGGCTACCTATGAATTTCTTCTCTGAGTATGGTTGTTTGTAAAAACTGCTATAAAAATTTTTGTTGCTTCGTGAAAAAACGCAGTTTTAGCTATTTACCCCTTAAAACCTACAAAATGGTTTTCTTGAATAACTTTTTATAAAGTAGTCATTTTGATCTCAAATTTTGAACTGATTCTACAATTAGATCATCGATACCTAAATATCTTTAAAACTGTACGTTAAAATTTTGATGATGTCATCACCAACCCAAATTTTCTTCTATGAGCTCATTTTATGGTAGAGAACATTTCTAGATCAAAAGTTATACAAGGCTAGTGGAAAACAGCCCCCTCCTTGAGAATACGAAACCCGAAAAAGCCTGATAATAATAGGGTTATAACCTACAAACATTGCTACACCCCTTGCTCACAACTTACTGAAACTGTGAAATTGCAATTCAGATGCTGATTCAATTGATCAAATACTTGCTAGAAGTCCATTCCCAAAACAATATTTGTATTTTTCAGGATTTCATGCCCATAATGCAATTGCGCCTATGTTTTTTGTCAAAAAACTGCTTTGAAGGGTCATAAATTTTATTCACTTCATTTTTGACGTGTAATGTTTTTCTTAATCTCCATCAAATTTGTGACATTTTGGTATGCGATATGACCATATTTTGAGAAAGTCGATTTCCAGATTTTACTGGCCACGATAAATGAGCTTTAAGAAATATATTTTAAAGCAGAGCTTTGAGGGCCTTGCGATTTCTTTGGGGTGTAACTATGAAGAAAATAAATTAAATTTTTTCGTACCTACCATATAAGTATAGGTACCTGAAAAGTATAGGTTTTATGACCTCAAATTCGTTTGTGTGATCTCTAGGTCCGAAAAACTTGATTTTTGAAGGGATTTTTGATAAATTTTTAATATTTTCGAATTTTACATTACTCTGCGGAAACTAAAATTCTTGAAATAAGGTATTATATAAAAGTTCGTATATCAGAGGTTGTAAAAATGTAAACTATACAATATTAAATTAAGTTTGGTGTTTAACAGAGCCCAAAACCCAACTTTGTAGGTTTTAAGGGGTATGTAGTTTCATGGAGGTAATAAAGATATAGATGGAGACTCGGGTAAGTTATGGCATGTCTTAAAATTACCATAATTTTTAGATCGCATTAGTCGACAGAAAACGACCAAACAAATGACTGAACATGAAGGGTACTATGATGTAGTTTCTAACCTGATGTGTAACCTAATTGTTTTTTCGCTGATTTTCGCGAAAAACCGCAAAAACTGATTATTACGTCATAATCGATGACGTCATCAAAACTAAAAATTGAATTTCTCAAGGATTATTTATCCAATTGTCTTCAAACTTTTACCAAAGATGTATCTTACTAAAGTCGATCGTTTGAAAAAAAGTTTTTTTCGAAATTTTGAGTACGTCAGCAAAAAATAGGATGTTTCGTTTTTTACTAATTTCTGCTGACGTCATCAAAATTTCGAAAAAATCTTTTTTTCAAATGATTGACTTTGGTGAGATACATCTTTGGTGAAAGTTTAAAGACAATTGGATAAACCATTCTTGAGAAATTCAATTTTTAGTTTCTATGACGTCATCGATTATGACGTCATAATCAGTTTTTGCGGTTTTTCGCGAAAATCAGCGAAAAAACAATTAGGTTACACATCAGGTTAGAAACTTCATCATAGTACCCTTCATGTTCAGTCATTTGTTTGGTCATTTTCTGTCGACTAATGCGATCTAAAAATTATGGTAATTTTCAGTTTTTGAGACATGCCATAACTTACCCGAGGAGGAAACGTCTCGGTAATGATCTAAATGGCCGTTGAAATATTTTATATATCTACACGCTTTTTTTTATAAGAATACACTTTATAAGAATGTCCATGATGAAAATGGCCAAAAAATTAAGAATATACTAAGAATATCATCATCATGGAATTTTGCTAATCAAGCTAAGAATGTCATTTTTAGAGCATTTTCAATTATAAATTGCCTATTACCCCCAAGTAATAAGAATGCTGTAAGAATATTTTAGGATGATTTTGCCAAAAAAGTTAAGAATATCCAAGATGAAATGGATTTACACCATTCTTATAAAAAAAAAGCGTGTACTCAAAGCGGCTTTTCTTTGATGTACCATCATTGGAAGCAAAAAACATCAATTTCTAACTTTATTATAACAGAAAGAGACTGTTTGGTTGATTTTGAAAAATTTAATTTTGCCGAAAACCCTTGTTGAAATGCGATTCGAAATAGTTTCCAAGTGATGTAAGACTAAAAGATATATTAATTTCATAAGGACAAATTTTTGGGCTGGCATTTTGTTAACATTGAGATTTGCATCACATTATCATTGAAAGTTTCTTATCTTAAAATCTTCACGTCTAAGTGGGCAGCGGTTTTCATACTCTGACAAAATGATCGATACAAGGCTCCTAATCGTGACACGTAATTCTTTTTTAAATCTATCAATGGCTTTATCGCCAGCTTCCCCTAGAAGTTTGGAGTATTGTGCTTATTATGTGAAGTTTTTTTTCAATTTTTCATGACAAGGCTATATTTCAATATACTATTCATCTTGAATATTCCCACGAGTATACCCAAAATTAATCATCTTATTCCCAAAGCAACCAATCAGCTGTTTGATGATAATTCAGAATAGAACAAAATGCATTAACTCTCCACCTATATTTTTATTACCTCCATGGTAGTTTTAAGGGGTATCCACTGGAAGCCAATTGGCTACCCTTCTTTTTAGACCAGCCCGATTCTAGTATTTCTCTCGGAATCAAAACGACAATTTGACGTTTCTGATTGTTTTGAAAGAATAATGGGCTCCAAACAATGAGAAAAAGTTACTCATTTTCAATTGTTCATCTAGAAGTATTATTTTTGCCTTTTGATAGCAAAATATTTTATTGCCTTGTGAATACAAAAAGTCTTCGGCAAAGACGATCATGTTTTAACCAAGTTTGTTTGCAACTGAGTTAATAGTATATGTACGTCTTTCTAAAGTAAAAGTGATACTCTTAGCGTAGAACCTTGGCTACACTTTTTTATGAGAACGATGAGGCTCAAAAACGCCTAAAATAAGAGCAGTTGAAGAACAATGCTGAGCCAAAAATTACTCAATTTCAAGCAACTTAGGGGCCAAAGTAGTTTAAATTGGGTGTAAAGCCTAAAATACCTCAATTACACCCTATAAATAAGAACACGATAAGAACAATTTGAGGCTCAAAAGTGTCTAGGAAACAAGAGCAGCTGAGCCTCAACAAAATTTTAATAATTCTTATAAGAAAATTTTATTCGGACACAAGACCTCTCGATTATTTTAATTTTTAAAAGATCCTCCATTGTATCAGTAGCCCAGTAAAATTAGTGCTCGCAAATTCACCATAAACTAACCTGATAATAACTGGTCATGATTTTTTTAACAAACACGGTAAACCTCCGAAGGCCCTTGAAAAATATGAAAAAACTAAATAGTCCTTTTGCAGAAAATTCTACAACGAGAATCTTTTTGTGCGCTGGAAAGTCAAAAACTAAATTTTCCTGATACGGTGCCCTATTTTTTAACACAATCACGGAACTTTGTTGTCGTTATTAAACGAGCACGGTCCTTACAAATTCGAGATAGCATATTTGTCAGATTGTTTTCACCCATCCCTTTAGAGCTTAGGCGTGGTGGGCAGAAGAAAAGAATCACAATCTGATTTCAGGTTACCTCAAACAAATCGGTGATTCTTCCGTCACAAAATATAAAGTACTATTTTTGGAATGTAAGCTGCGGAGAGAAAGCATAGTCATTATAAAAAACCTCAGTCTGGCAATATATTGTGTTAGCTTTTTGTTCAATTTTCTATTGTTGCAAACAAAAGGCAAGTTGCGATTTGCATACTTTTTGATCACGTTACCAAAATGACCTCTTCAGATTGGTCTATTTTCCAATCACATGATCAAAAGATTTCAAAATAATTAGATTTTTGTACGTAAGCTCCATATTTTAACAATAAAAAGAGACAAAAGCCTTCCAGACTAGTATTTTTATGATGACTATGGAGAGAGTGAGAGTATAGTATTTACCTTAATGTTTGATTCAAAAAACGACGTTGACGTCGACGTTATGCTGCAACTGAATAAAGAAAGGAAAGAGAAAAATTCATACAATATTTGACAATGATTAAGGAAGAGAATAAGGGGCAAAGCTAAATAAAGAAAAAACACGAAAAAAATATCCTTATGAGGGAGAATATGACTCATTAGCGTAGTGGGCGACCAAGATTCGGGCAAACTGGGAAGCCAATTTTAGAAGATTTTGATTTTGGCGTCCCCTATGATGTTTTAAAATTTCTTTTTTGGTATTATCTCTCTTTTTGGCCGAAAAAGGCCATATCTATGGTGTAAAAGAGCAAAAAGTATTTACCTTAATTTCACAAGAGAGAAGCTTATCCGAACCAGCCCGAACAAATCTTTGACGTTAGCTGAATAAAGAAAAAAAAGAGAAAAATTCATACAATATTTGACAAAGGGTATAGTGGAAAAATTAATGTCAATAATCGAACAAAACTAAATAAAGAATAAAAACGAAAAAAATTGATCCTAGTAAGAGAAAATGTGACTCACTGTGAGTGAAAGATGAAACTAAAAACTAAATACGTCAATACCCCCAAAACGTCGACCAAATTTCTCTTAAAATTAGATTATGAAGCCCAGTGGTAATAGAGGGAGAAACCATGAACATATTTTTGTTTTCCCTTAAATGTACGACCCATTGGATGCGAAATTTATGTTTTTTATAAAATATTTCAAGGTTTTCGATGATGCAAAGTCCAGACTTAAAATTTAAAAACTTGACAATTCTGATTTTTAATAACTTCTGAAAATTAATTTCTTTTAAATATGGTTTCATTCATGTATGGAATATGCTATGGAAAAAAACAGCTTAACTGAAACTAAAAATATCAAGCTTTAATGTAAAGTTACTTTTATCCTATCCTATAAATGACAAAATTTTTTGCTGATTCTGCGAAAAATTTTAAATTTAATGTTAATTTTTTCATACAAACTATTACGTTGAGCTGGTAGAAACGGAATTCCAGGACTTTTTCTGTTACTCATTTTTAAAATTTTCGGTTTTATGGATGCTCGTTCTCTAGGACCCCCAAGTACTGGTTAGATCTTTAAAATGCTTTTTTTTCACTCATCTCCTAAAGTCAAAGACGCATTTGCATTTTCTGAAAGGCATTAGTCGTATAAAGTTTCCTACATAGTATATGTATTTTTTTCTAATTTTGGTGCTGTAATATTTCCTTCACACGCAAATATGTTACAAAAAACAAACCGTACATCCTATGCCCAAGTTCAGGAGTTGCCATAAGGCCATTATGGTAATAACCGGGAGGGCACATTGCTATACATTGTACAAAAAACATACCCATTTTTAAGAATAACCATCATTCTTTCAAAATAAACAAAAATCCTCTAATTCTGATTAGTCGAAAGGTCAGAATCCACATTTTGAAAACGAGTTACGTTTTGGGGCCACCTACTACCTAAGTTACCTTTTGGGGCCATATACTTTTGAAATTGAATGAAAAACTTGTACAAGATCATAAAACTAAAATCCTAAATTTACTTTACCTAAACGCGTGTAAAAATACCAGATAGGAACGAGAAGAATAATTTCAATAACCTGAGGTCAAACAAAAACCAAACATAAGCCTAGGTAAAAGAACAAATATGAAACATCAGAAACTCACCAACTCACGCAACCAGCAACAAACAACGTTTTAAAACAATCTCAATTTTGAACTCAAAGCCTGAAAAGTACGGAGCTTAAAGATAAAAAGAGAGAATTATCTTAGCATAAAAGAAAACACAACAGTAAATGTCATTTGGGAATGTAAAAACAAAAGAATGTCCCCCACAAAGGAGTGTGACACAACCAATTAAAACGAGTGTTATTGACATTTATTACGTCCTATTAAATGTTTGCATTTTAAGTCAAACGTCGAAAAATTATACTGTCCATATTCGGGACATGCTGGAGTTTTTACAAGCTCTCGTTTGATTGAGTTGGTCGTTAACCTGTAATAAAATAATTTTGTTACTTTTTCTAAAGAACGCGTCATTTCTATTACTTCAAATAACCAATTAGTGAAGTCTCTTGTAAAAACTCCAGCCCATCCCCCATGTATGTACACGTTCTTTTATAAGATTAAACTGTATAAGAGTGTGAGGCTTCGATGACCAAAATGTTAAGAACAAGTTACGGGAACATTTCCAGGCTTTGTGGCTGTAAAGCACACAATTTATGAAGAGATAGTATAAAAATAATCAAATAATGGTATAATTAAGAACATTTTCAGAAACTGTTTTAGGCATAAACCTCTAAATGTTAAGAACATCCGAAGTTATGAAAAAAACGTGCCACCAAGACTAAAAAGGAAAAAAGGAAAGAAAAAAAAGGAAAATTGTGGGAATTTTACGACCCTTATCGGGACAGATTTTACCAATTTTGACCAAATTTCGATATTTCAGGGGGTAAAAAGTCGAAATTTTCCTATTTTTCCGACCCTTAGTGGGACTGAAATTTGATTTCTGATTTTTCCGACCCGTAGCGGGACTTTGGAAGTCCATTTGCCTAAGTACCCCCCCCCCCTCCCGGATGAGCGTATAAAACATGTGCCTATGTAATGTGGATTACGGGAATTGAGGTATACTTATGAAAAATGCCTCTTATAGCTAAAGCTTGATTTTTTGAGCCGAGAAAACTTTTTTGTTAAAATCTGCTTCATAGTTTATCCAGGCTGTAAACTTTGTTTTTATTCATCACGATGTTTTTAGTTTACCGCCTGGTCTTCCTACGAATCTAAACATTTGGCAACCCTTGATTTACATAGCATCTAACACCTCCTTCTCACAGACTCGGTGGGATTTTATCAGCCAATATGGAGGTAAAATAACGGAGGAAAACTCAATGGGGATTGATATTGCCATGTCTTTTATTGCTGGAAATTTGAATTACATTGTTTTCTAGCCAAAAAATTCTGTGGGGATGGAAAAATAGCGTATTTTTCAGTGAGGATTGGCTTATCTGATTATTTTCAACGGGGACAAAAATCAGAGTATAATTTTCCACTGGGAACGATATTTTGGCCAATTTTTTCAGTGAGAAGGGTTTCCAGTGGGTCTGTGAGAAGGGGGTGTGTAGACAAGTAGTAATTACACATTTTTTTAAAGCAACCGATTTGCTAAGGGTCTAGCCCTGAGAATGGCCAAAAAGTTAAGCAACTTGGCCTTTAGCAACCTAGCCCTGAAACTGAGCATAAACCAGGAACGAAACAAAAAATACCTAAGGGATATATCATTTTAACATTCGAACGCTTCAAAAAGTTCTTAGGGACATAACATCTACATTTCCGTTTACTCAATTTTATAGGTGGGGTGTTAATTTTATCCATTAAATTTCACACCTATTTTTTATGCTCTATTTGATTTTAATTGTTGATATAATTCGAAACCAGTCTTTACGATTCTTCTTTTTATTTCCAATTTAACTGCAAGAACTGTCTTCAAGAGAAGCGTTGTGGATAAATTGAACTTTTTGGAACATTTTGTCTTTATATTTTATTAATTCTTTTCAGTCTTTTGCTCGCAATTACAATAAAATTACGGTAAAAAGATTACGAAATTGTGAGATCTCTAAGACAAAAACGCTTGCAAAATTTGAGCAAATTTGAGTGAAAAATCGATCCTTATGGTCAGATTTTCGAAATGTTACACTGTTAGAGAGCAATTTTTCTTTGCTGATTTTGACTCTTAAGGTTGGAAGCTTGGGAAATATACCTTTAAGGGCCACACACGTATGGTAGGTAATTTACCTTGAGTGCCACCCCCTCCCGGGAGTAGTTTACTTCCAAAACTGAGATATTTGATTTGAGATTACTAAAACCATGAATTTACAGTTTTTAAGTTACACCCCATTCTCACAGACCCGGTAGCATTTTTCAGCCAGTGAGGATAAAAATAAGGGACTGGAACTCGATGGGAATTGATATTCCCATGTATTTCATTATTTTGATTCTTTTGTTTTAAAGACTGTCTTCAGACATTCAGTGGGGTTGGGAAAAATAGCATAATATTTTGCAATGAGGATTGGTTTATAAACCAATATCAAATAAATTTGATAATTTTCGGTAGGGACAAAAATTGAAGTAATTTTCCACCGGGGATGATATTTTGGCCAATTTTTCCAGTAGGAAGGGGTCTCAGTGGGTCTGTGAGAAAATGGTGTTAAGTTGTATTAAAATCAAGCTGAAATAGACGAACCTTTAGTCTTTTGTTGATGTTGGATTCTGATTGGTAAGTATTTTCTTGTTGTGGGATCGAAATGGTGTTCGCTACATTTGGTAAATAGATGTAACTATTTTGCTGCGATTAAATGTTTTACTGTATGTACACGATGCGTTTTTAATTTATTTCGAATTACAAAGGGATTTCAATAGAGGTTAGTATTAGAGGAGATTTCCCTTTTGGAGATCTTTAGAGACGTACCGATTTTGCTTTTTCTATCGGTGCTGATTTGACCAAATACTGATACAGGGGTATACTTGCTAAATATACTTTCTACTCTTATTAAAAAACATGACTACAGTTGAAACTCTCTAATTCGACTTTCAAGGGGTATTAGATTTTTATTGAATAAGGGAGTATTATGGAATAGTAGAGCATTCAATTAGATAGCCTCAACACTGTACTTACCTTGAACTGATAATTGTGTCAATCAATCAATCAATCGATCATCAATCGATGAATTACAAAGAAGTAAAGAAAGACCATGTAGTAACTTGCCACTCATGGTCTTTAAAACAATCTCTGAAATATTTTGCTACATGGTTTGATGGAGTTGGCCAAAATACTTAGAATACACTAAGAATATCTTCATCATACACTTCGGCTACTGATCCTATGTGATCGGATAGCAAAATGAGCGATGTTCTTAGGCCTGTAGTAGGGGTCAGAAGGCCCGATAAACAAATTTGATTCACTGCGTTTGGCTTTGTAGGCTAAACGTGGTAATCGGATAGCAAGATAGCAAAATGAGCGATTGAGTGGTGTTCTTAGGCCTGTAGTAGGGGTCAAAAGGCCCGATAAACAAATTCGAGTCACCCTGTTTGGCTTGGTAAGCTATACGCGGTAATCGGATAGCAAAATGAGCGATTGAGCGGTGTGCCGTTTTCGGATTTTTGCCTGCTGTAAATTGAATCACCTCCAAATGCTTTAAAAATGTCATATTTTTCCTGAGGTATCTACTACAAATCATACTCCTACAAATTAATTTTAGGTAGCAAAATAAGAACATTTTGAGCGCGTTTTAGGCTTAAAACTAAAAAAGTTAAGAACATCCGAGTGGACTCCAAAAATGCTGGACGTTCTTATGAATAATCAATCAATGGGCCATTCCATTTTATTTCCATACAGAGGGGGGACGAACATTTCCAAGGGGTAATCCGAGAGGAATTTCCAGAAGGTGTAAATGAAGGTTTCCAGGGGTAAAAAAGTTAATTTCAAAATTTCCAGGGGATAAAAGACTGATTATGGATGGTCCAGCGTCACTTTAAGATGTAAAAAGAGCTTTTGCAAGGGTTTTTATGCAAAATTTTTCCATTTTCCAGTGGGTATCCACACATTTCGAAAAATCTTTTCTTGATTTAAAAAGGTTTGTGCAGCCCGATATTCTATGAACAGCCCAACATGCGTTGGACTCTATACTACTGCATTACCAAAGGATATATGAAAACCAATGCCAGGTGATAAATAAATGGAAATTTAAAGTGTTGAATTTATTATAATGATTTTCATTATAGGAAAGAAGATTTGAGAAAATTAATGAAATTAACAAAGAAATGGTTTTCAGTATTTTTACGGCAATGATCTTTACGTATATCACGACAAGTTTGATGTGTTGTAATGTGCAGACTAAAGGAGAAGGTATCATTAAATCTGAGGTCCAATACAAGAACCCCCCCCCTTATCGGTTCGACTAACGCAAAGATGTGATTCGATGGTCTGACGTATCCACAAAACACCCCTGTCTCACAACCCCGGTGGAACTTTTCCCAACAGTGGGGATAAAAATTTCTATCGACATACCAATGGGGATAGAAATTCTATTATTCCCGAGCTTAAAATATCCAGTGAGGATGGTTTTGGACAGCAAATTTTTGCATTGAATTTCGAATGGAGATGAAATCAAAGTCAATTGCCCAGCGGGGCTGAAATTATAAAGTACTTTGCATACAATAAGATGTTGTTTACTTAGACTTTTCTAAAGCTTTCGATAAAGTGGATCAGTCAATTGTTCTGTCGAAATTCAAAAGGCTAGGAATAACTGGTAAAATCTATAATTGGATAGAGTCCTTTTTGAGAGACAGGCAACAAACTGTAGTGGTTAATGGTGTGAAATCAAACAACCAAAAAGTTATCTCAGGTGTACCACAAGGAAGTGTACTTGGACCCCTGATTTTCCTGAGACTCATTGGAGACATAGATGAGAATGTTATCCAATCTATCGTCAAGTCCTTTGCAGATGACACCCGCACAACCAAGTCAATAAAGAATGCTGAAGATGTAAAAATATTGCAACAAGACCTTCAGATTTTATATCAATGGACAATCGCAAACAATATGAAATTGAATGATGCAAAATTTGAATACGTTATGGCTCAAATACAGAAATCAAAAATGAATCTCACTATACCTCACCATCAGGAGATAAAATGGAAGGAAAGGAATATGTTAAAGACCTGGGAGTTCTTATGTCCAATGATTGTCTATTTAAACATCAAATTGAATCAATAATTGAAAAAGCCAAAAACATCATTTCTTGGATATTACGTACCTTCACTTCCCGCTCTACACATACCATGATCACTCTCTATAAATCACTTGTGATCCCTGGATACTGGAATATTGCTCAGCGTTATGGAGCCCCAGTACTATTAGTCTTATTCAAAGAATTGAAGAGATCCAGAAATCATTCTTGAAACAAATAAAAGGAACACACCAAAATTATTGGGAAAGTCTAAAGAAGCTTAGAATATACTCACTTCAAAGAAGGAGAGAACGCTACAGAATCATATACACCTGGAAAATATTGGAAAATCTTGTGCCAAATATCAATGATTGCTTCAAATC
The DNA here is from genome assembly GCF_902728285.1 of Clytia hemisphaerica. Classification (NCBI taxonomy): domain Eukaryota; kingdom Metazoa; phylum Cnidaria; class Hydrozoa; order Leptothecata; family Clytiidae; genus Clytia; species Clytia hemisphaerica. The sequence goes on from NW_027103876.1 coordinate 25,644, forward strand.
TAAAGACCATCCAAGATTAGGACGAATGTGTTTTAGCAAATACGCCGGTCCAAACAATTCAAAATTACGCGACAGTACCCTGACTATACAAGGAGCAAAACTTTTCAATGCAATGCCAAAGAGCATTAAAAACTTGACAAATTAACTGTTGACAAATTCAAAAATGCACTTGACAAACACTTGCAAAAAATTCCCGATGAACCCCAAATCCGTGGTTATACAGGGTGCAGGAGAGTTGACTCAAACTCAATTTTAGACATGAAATCTCTCTGCTGATCCATTTCTTCCTTCAGGAATTATGGATTTAATGAAGATTGTGGTGTGGATCAAAAGATTCTTGCCAGAGCGGTACGCTCAAACACATCCAAAAGTATCCAAAAGTAAGTAAAAGTAAGTATCCAAAGGACGAAATTTTGACCAAATTTTTCAGTGGGGCAAAGGTCCCACTGGGTCTGTGAAACAGGGGTGTCACAAAGAAGTAAAGTAATATTGGTAAAAGTCCTTTTTTTCTAATTTCAGATCGATGGACTAATTTGGAAAGTGATGTGAGTATAATGCTTGTGATTACCTACTGTAATGTATTAGATGTTTGTTACAAAAAACTTGTACAAGATCATAAAACTAAAATCCTTAGTTTACTTTACCTAAACGCATCGTAAATCAGAAAAATACCAAATAGGAACGAGAAGAATAATTTCAATAACCTGAGGTCAAACAAAAACCAAACATAAGCCTAGGTAAAAGAACAAATATGAAACATCAGAAACTCACCAACTCACGCAACAAGCAACAAACAACGTTTGAAAACAATCTCAATTTTGAACTCAAAGCCTGAAAAGTACGGAGCTTAAAGATAAAAAGAGAGAATTATCTTAGCATAAAAGAAAACACAACAGTAAATGTCATTTGGGAATGTAAAAGAATGTCCCCCACAAAGGAGTGTGACACAACCAATTAAAACGAGTGTTATTGACATTTATTACGTCCTATTAAATGTTTGCATTTTAAGTCAAACGTCGAAAAATTATACTGTCCATATTCGGGACATGCTGGAGTTTTTACAAGCTCTCGTTTGATTGAGTTGGTCGTTAACCTGTAATAAAATAATTTTGTTACTTTTTCTAAAGAACGCGTCATTTCTATTACTTCAAATAACCAATTAGTGAAGTCTCTTGTAAAAACTCCAGCCCATCCCCCATGTATGTACACGTTCTTTTATAAGATTAAACTGTATAAGAGTGTGAGGCTTCGATGACCAAAATGTTAAGAACAAGTTACGGGAACATTTCCAGGCTTTGTGGCTGTAAAGCACACAATTTATGAAGAGATAGTATAAAAATAATCAAATAATGGTATAATTAAGAACATTTTCAGAAACTGTTTTAGGCATAAACCTCTAAATGTTAAGAACATCCGAAGTTATGAAAAAAACGTGCCACCAAGACTAAAAAGGAAAAAAGGAAAGAAAAAAAGGAAATTGTGGGAATTTTACGACCCTTATCGGGACAGATTTTACCAATTTTGACCAAATTTCGATATTTCAGGGGGTAAAAAGTCGAAATTTTCCTATTTTTCCGACCCTTAGTGGGACTGAAATTTGATTTCTGATTTTTCCGACCCGTAGCGGGACTTTGGAAGTCCATTTGCCTAAGTACCCCCCCCCCTCCCGGATGAGCGTATAAAACATGTGCCTATGTAATGTGGATTACGGGAATTGAGGTATACTTATGAAAAATGCCTCTTATAGCTAAAGCCCGATTTTTTGAGCCGAGAAAACTTTTTTGTTAAAATCTGCTTCATAGTTTATCCAGGCTGTAAACTTTGTTTTTATTCATCACGATGTTTTTAGTTTACCGCCTGGTCTTCCTACGAATCTAAACATTTGGCAACCCTTGATTTACATAGCATCTAACACCTCCTTCTCACAGACTCGGTGGGATTTTATCAGCCAATATGGAGGTAAAATAACGGACGAAAACTCAATGGGGATTGATATTGCCATGTCTTTTATTGCTGGAAATTTGAATTACATTGTTTTCTAGCCAAAAAATTCTGTGGGGATGGAAAAATAGCGTATTTTTCAGTGAGGATTGGCTTATCTGATTATTTTCAACGGGGACAAAAATCAGAGTATAATTTTCCACTGGGAACGATATTTTGGCCAATTTTTTCAGTGAGAAGGGTTTCCAGTGGGTCTGTGAGAAGGGGGTGTGTAGACAAGTAGTAATTACACATTTTTTTAAAGCAACCGATTTGCTAAGGGTCTAGCCCTGAGAATGGCCAAAAAGTTAAGCAACTTGGCCTTTACCAACCTAGCCCTGAAACTGAGCATAAACCAGGAACGAAACAAAAAATACCTAAGGGATATATCATTTTAACATTCGAACGCTTCAAAAAGTTCTTAGGGACATAACATCTACATTTCCGTTTACTCAATTTTATAGGTGGGGTGTTAATTTTATCCATTAAATTTCTCACCTATTTTTTATGCTCTATTTGATTTTAATTGTTGATATAATTCGAAACCAATCTTTACGATTCTTCTTTTTATTTCCAATTTAACTGCAAGAACTGTCTTCAAGAGAAACGTTGTGGATAAATTGAACTTTTTGGAACATTTTGTCTTTATATTTTATTGATTCTTTTCAGTCTTTTGCTCGCAATTACAATAAAATTACGGTAAAAAGATTACGAAATTGTGAGATCTCTAAGACAAAAACGCTTGCAAAATTTGAGCAAATTTGAGTGAAAAATCGATCCTTATGGTCAGATTTTCGAAATGTTACACTGTTAGAGAGCAATTTTTCTTTGCTGATTTTGACTCTTAAGGTTGGAAGCTTGGGAAATATACCTTTAAGGGCCACACACGTATGGTAGGTAATTTACCTTGAGTGCCACCCCCTCCCGGGAGTAGTTTACTTCCAAAATTGAGATATTTGATTTGAGATTACTAAAACCATGAATTTACAGTTTTTAAGTTACACCCCATTCTCACAGACCCGGTAGCATTTTTCAGCCAGTGAGGATAAAAATAAGGGACTGGAACTCGATGGGAATTGATATTCCCATGTATTTCATTATTTTGATTCTTTTGTTTTAAAGACTGTCTTCAGACATTCAGTGGGGTTGGGAAAAATAGCATAATATTTTGCAATGAGGATTGGTTTATAAACCAATATCAAATAAATTTGATAATTTTCGGTAGGGACAAAAATTGAAGTAATTTTCCACCGGGGATGATATTTTGGCCAATTTTTCCAGTAGGAAGGGGTCTCAGTGGGTCTGTGAGAAAATGGTGTTAAGTTGTATTAAAATCAAGCTGAAATAGACGAACCTTTAGTCTTTTGTTGATGTTGGATTCTGATTGGTAAGTATTTTCTTGTTGTGGGATCGAAATGGTGTTCGCTACATTTGGTAAATAGATGTAACTATTTTGCTGCGATTAAATGTTTTACTGTATGTACACGATGCGTTTTTAATTTATTTCGAATTACAAAGGGATTTCAATAGAGGTTAGTATTAGAGGAGATTTCCCTTTTGGAGATCTTTAGAGACGTACCGATTTTGCTTTTTCTATCGGTGCTGATTTGACCAAATACTGATACAGGGGTATACTTGCTAAATATACTTTCTACTCTTATTAAAAAACATGACTACAGTTGAAACTCTCTAATTCGACTTTCAAGGGGTATTAGATTTTTATTGAATAAGGGAGTATTATGGAATAGTAGAGCATTCAATTAGATAGCCTCAACACTGTACTTACCTTGAACTGATAATTGTGTCAATCAATCAATCAATCGATCAATCAATCGATGAATTACAAAGAAGTAAAGAAAGACCATGTAGTAACTTGCCACTCATGGTCTTTAAAACAATCTCTGAAATATTTTGCTACATGGTTTGATGGAGTTGGCCAAAATACTTAGAATACACTAAGAATATCTTCATCATACACTTCGGCTACTGATCCTATGTGATCGGATAGCAAAATGAGCGATGTTCTTAGGCCTGTAGTAGGGGTCAGAAGGCCCGATAAACAAATTTGATTCACTGCGTTTGGCTTTGTAGGCTAAACGTGGTAATCGGATAGCAAGATAGCAAAATGAGCGATTGAGTGGTGTTCTTAGGCCTGTAGTAGGGGTCAAAAGGCCCGATAAACAAATTCGAGTCACCCTGTTTGGCTTGGTAAGCTATACGCGGTAATCGGATAGCAAAATGAGCGATTGAGCGGTGTGCCGTTTTCGGATTTTTGCCTGCTGTAAATTGAATCACCTCCAAATGCTTTAAAAATGTCATATTTTTCCTGAGGTATCTACTACAAATCATACTCCTACAAATTAATTTTAGGTAGCAAAATAAGAACATTTTGAGCGCGTTTTAGGCTTAAAACTAAAAAAGTTAAGAACATCTGAGTGGACTCCAAAAATGCTGGACGTTCTTATGAATAATCAATCAATGGGCCATTCCATTTTATTTCCATACAGAGGGGGGACGAACATTTCCAAGGGGTAATCCGAGAGGAATTTCCAGAAGGTTTAAATGAAGGTTTCCAGGGGTAAAAAAGTTAATTTCAAAATTTCCAGGGGATAAAAGACTGATTATGGATGGTCCAGCGTCACTTTAAGATGTAAAAAGAGCTTTTGCAAGGGTTTTTATGCAAAATTTTTCCATTTTCCAGTGGGTATCCACACATTTCGAAAAATCTTTTCTTGATTTAAAAAGGTTTGTGCAGCCCGATATTCTATGAACAGCCCAACATGCGTTGGACTCTATACTACTGCATTACCAAATGATATATGAAAACCAATGCCAGGTGATAAATAAATGGAAATTTAAAGTGTTGAATTTATTATAATGATTTTCATTATAGGAAAGAAGATTTGAGAAAATTAATGAAATTAACAAAGAAATGGTTTTCAGTATTTTTACGGCAATGATCTTTACGTATATCACGACAAGTTTGATGTGTTGTAATGTGCAGACTAAAGGAGAAGGTATCATTAAATCTGAGGTCCAATACAAGAACCCCCCCCCTTATCGGTTCGACTAACGCAAAGATGTGATTCGATGGTCTGACGTATCCACAAAACACCCCTGTCTCACAACCCCGGTGGAACTTTTCCCAACAGTGGGGATAAAAATTTCTATCGACATACCAATGGGGATAGAAATTCTATTATTCCCGAGCTTAAAATATCCAGTGAGGATGGTTTTGGACAGCAAATTTTTGCATTGAATTTCGAATGGAGATGAAATCAAAGTCAATTTCCCAGCGGGGCTGAAATTATAAAGTACTTTGCATACAATAAGATGTTGTTTACTTAGACTTTTCTAAAGCTTTCGATAAAGTGGATCAGTCAATTGTTCTGTCGAAATTCAAAAGGCTAGGAATAACTGGTAAAATCTATAATTGGATAGAGTCCTTTTTGAGAGACAGGCAACAAACTGTAGTGGTTAATGGTGTGAAATCAAACAACCAAAAAGTTATCTCAGGTGTACCACAAGGAAGTGTACTTGGACCCCTGATTTTCCTGATACTCATTGGAGACATAGATGAGAATGTTATCCAATCTATCGTCAAGTCCTTTGCAGATGACACCCGCACAACCAAGTCAATAAAGAATGCTGAAGATGTAAAAATATTGCAACAAGACCTTCAGATTTTATATCAATGGACAATCGCAAACAATATGAAATTGAATGATGCAAAATTTGAATACGTTATGGCTCAAATACAGAAATCAAAAATGAATCTCACTATACCTCACCATCAGGAGATAAAATGGAAGGAAAAGAATATGTTAAAGACCTGGGAGTTCTTATGTCCAATGATTGTCTATTTAAACATCAAATTGAATCAATAATTGAAAAAGCCAAAAACATCATTTCTTGGATATTACGTACCTTCACTTCCCGCTCTACACATACCATGATCACTCTCTATAAATCACTTGTGATCCCTGGATACTGGAATATTGCTCAGCGTTATGGAGCCCCAGTACTATTAGTCTTATTCAAAGACTTGAAGAGATCCAGAAATCATTCTTGAAACAAATAAAAGGAACACACCAAAATTATTGGGAAAGTCTAAAGAAGCTTAGAATATACTCACTTCAAAGAAGGAGAGAACGCTACAGAATCATATACACCTGGAAAATATTGGAAAATCTTGTGCCAAATATCAATGATTGCTTCAAATCTAAAGACCATCCAAGATTAGGACGAATGTGTTTTAGCAAATACGCCGGTCCAAACAATTCAAAATTACGCGACAGTACCCTGACTATACAAGGAGCAAAACTTTTCAATGCAATGCCAAAGAGCATTAAAAACTTGACAAATTTAACTGTTGACAAATTCAAAAATGCACTTGACAAACACTTGCAAAAAATTCCCGATGAACCCCAAATCCGTGGTTATACAGGGTGCAGGAGAGTTGACTCAAACTCAATTTTAGACATGAAATCTCTCTGCTGATCCATTTCTTCCTTCAGGAATTATGGATTTAATGAAGATTGTGGTGGGGATCAAAAGATTCTTGCCAGAGCGGTACGCTCAAACACATCCAAAAGTATCCAAAAGTAAGTAAAAGTAAGTATCCAAAGGACGAAATTTTGACCAAATTTTTCAGTGGGGCAAAGGTCCCACTGGGTCTGTGAAACAGGGGTGTCACAAAGAAGTAAAGTAATATTGGTAAAAGTCCTTTTTTTCTAATTTCAGATCGATGGACTAATTTGGAAAGTGATGTGAGTATAATGCTTGTGATTACCTACTGTAATGTATTAGATGTTTGTTACAAAACAGTTGACAAGCACACATATTAGTGCAAGAAAATTCAATTAAATTGAAGAATAAAAAAAGCAAATGTCGAATTAGAGAGCGTCTCAACTAAATTTCAACTGTAAATGTATTTGAGATGGTCATAACGGCTGAAAATAATGAAGGTATCGTCCCTTGCAATACACCTTTTCGACCGTAGTTGTGCGGTCAGGTGCGTGCCACTTTATTATTCAGTTACCTTTTTCTATTGTTATAAGTACGAAAAAAAGGACTGGATCGAGTTTAGGGTGGTAAAACGGACAAAAAAATACCCGTGCAGCAATTCGCGGCTACGGTCGAAAAGTTGTATTGGCTGAATCTTTTGATTAAGGTAATTATTCTAATTTTTAGCCACATATAAACGCCACAAGGAGTGGATTTCTTCTGAAATCACCTGAGAAATCATCACACGCAAAAACAATAAATGAAGACCATGAGCAACAGCAACGTTTAGCTCATCTCAAAGATTTCTGCCAACGACGACAGAAAAATCCAAACAACAAAACCTTAAAATTTGGAGATAGCTTCATATACAATGATAAAAATAAGTTCGTTTATTGTCGTATACCAAAAGTAGCTTGCACAACACGGAAGAAAGTTGTTTTGTATACGTTGGGTATTGTCAACACACATCCTGTCAATACCTCCCTCAATACTGTGAGTATTACCATAGTCCGTATGAAAATCCCTGATCTGGAGGCTTAAGGGCTCTGACCATAGTCAGAAAATTGATTTTAGTATCTGAACATAAAAGTTATGTTTTAGATTCTTTAACACTTTTAACAAAGAATTGCCTTTATAAATTGCTTTTTAATCAAACCCCTTAAGAGTAACTTAATTGCAAAAATGACGTTATGAACTTTAAAAAAACGTTAATAATATATTGCATCACCTTCTTTTATAAGAAGTGCTAAGTTTTAATGGGTAATTAACCTTTTTGTTTCGAAGTTTGTTCAAACTGTCTGCAAAGAATTGAACTATTTTAAATTTTGCAGAAAATTTTTCTAAAAAGATGTGTCAAAAGTTATGACTGTTTTTTTAAGCAAAATCCAGATGAAAAATTGATGAAAAACCACTATTTTGAAGATTTCGAGACAAAGAAGCATTTACAAAAATTTTCCGCAAAAATTTTTATTGTTCGGTAAAAGATACACACACCATCTACTGCGAAAAATTTGTCAAAATGTTTTTTATTCGCCGAAACTAAGCTCTTCAAAGTTGAAATACTCTTCCTCGCAAAAGTCTTCATTTTCTTCTTTATCAAATTTTTTCAATGCAATTTTTGAACTTTCAGATTCAGGAATAGTTTGTCTAACAGAAAATGTATAACATGCCATAGTTCTGTTGGTTACATCAGTCAGAAAACACATTTTAAACACGGCAATTATGAAAAATTCACTATGGTCAGAGCCCTTAAGGCTTGGGGACACGAGAATTCTTTTCGCGTTGGTGCAATACAACATGCTCTATCCCATCAACACTTTTTTTGTTTCATGGGACGAACATATATATGCGTATGATCGGAAGACGAAAGTAGAGAAGAGAAAAAATAAATAAATAAATAACTAATCAATAAATAAATTAGATATCCAAGATGTTCAGTGTGAGCCAATTTCTGAAGTCATTATCAACAGTTTTTATATCGCCTTGCATACCTATCCTTTGGCAGATCAAAACATGTTGAGCAGTTTGTATGTCGCCACAGAGACAATTCGGGTTATTGCTCAAACAAATTCTATGCATAAAACCAGCAAAACGACCATAGCCAGAACGAAGTCGGTTATAAAGAACCCATTCACAACGCTTAAGATCACCTCCCGGAGGGTTTGACGAAGGTGAAGGGATGAACTGCTTCAATTGGTGTTCGGAAGCGACCCATCGGGTTTTCCATTTTTCGTTAGCCCAAGCTCGGGAGGATATGATACCATTATCTGCATTTGCAATTGAATTCATTCTGAGCGACAGCGGAGATCTGCTTTTCAGTCTTGTGTTGAGTAGGGGTCAGCGATCAGATTGCTCAGCATATGATTGTTTGAAAGAGTGCGGTTTCGGAGATCCAGGGTGTTTTTGTCTCTACGAATATTAGGAGGTTTGATCCCACTTAGGACGGGTAGAATATCGGTATGGGTGGATTTGATACAACCACTGATTAGTCTCATACATTCATTAAGTGAAACATCAACCTTCTTGCAGTGGGTACTCTGGCTTCAGATGGGCGAGCAGTATTTGGCAGCTGAATGGCAAAAAACCAGAGAAGTGGTTCTTAGGGTGGTGAAGTCTACACCCCAACGGTTTCCGGCAAGTTTTTTGAGGAGGTTACATCGTTTCGTAACCTTTGATGAGACGTTTGTAAGGTGCTCTTTGAAGGAGAGGGTACGGCCAGGCAATAAACGCATATGTAAAGTCTATGTCAAATTAGCTGGCAGTGTTTTTTCAAACCTCGATAACTTTTCATAGAATTTGAATTAGTTAGCGGATTTGTGCTCGTTAAAAAGGTAATCCGGAGTGAAAATTATTTAAAAATA
>NW_027103877.1:0-42530 GCF_902728285.1 Clytia hemisphaerica
ACAAGCAATTAGATTTTTAAGAAGTATATAAAAACAACACCATATACAATATACTTACATAGACAGTCTCAGATCCTTTTCATCGTCCAATATATATGCTCTTACATGGTTATATAGAAAATTCTATCCTAGAGCGACTCCTTACGAATGATACAAGAAGAAATCATACCTTGTTCATGGTAAAGTCTTTTTGTAACTTTCGTGAAAAATGAAGCGGATAAGCTAAATGTTGTGTACAGTAGAAGGAGTGAAAAGAAACCTCATTGTGATTGGACCAATATGTTGAATGAGTCCAATGTTTCGCCCTGAAAAAAAAAAAGAATTTGGATGAGGTCAAGATATTTTTTGAAAGTAGGAACGACCTTATACGATGCAATCCCTGTAGTGCACGACTTTGTTCACGGAAAATATAGCGGAGGAAGAGATACACAGGACGATCCCGTTGCTGTAAGTTGGTCTAATGTCGACATCCCTCTTCTAATTTCGACACCCTTCTTTAGAAATAGTAATAATATAAAGGTCGGAACCACTGATGGAAACTTTTCTTTACTTAGCGATCAGAGTGGAAAAAATCTTTCGTTTATCAGTGATCCTGACCTTCCTATTATCCCTATCTATCAAAAAGGGTGTCGAAATTAGAGGAAGAATGTCGACATTAGACCAACTTGTGTTAGAAAGTAACTAGAATTTCTTTTGTTTGATTACCATTGGATTAAAAGGCTCTCACAGGCGATTACATTAGAGACAAATGTGTTAGGTCAAAAACGATTTGTTACCTTGGTTATTGCTGATGACTTGAACTATCCCTCACAATAAATGATAAAATATGGTAGAGGCTGTATTTATATAGAAAGAAGTTCAAACGGCGAATAAAATTATGAAAAAATTAGAATAAAGATTTCAGTGTGATAAACCTCAAAATAATTTGTTGCACTCTGCCTTTTTAGCAATTCAATTCAATTCAATTCAAAAATGATTTATTTGCCTGCATAATTTAAACTAAAATCTACAATATGTGAAAATTACAATACAATTAGGTTGGGGAGCAGGCCAGGCTCTGGCCATCCATATAGAGGTTACCCGACTAATCAATGGGATGACTACCTGGTTGCAAGTATATGTTTGGGATTTTAATAATAGGGGAGGGATTATTACACAACAACATAAAAGGAGCGATAAAACAAAAAAGAACAAAAAAAAAGTATGCTATTTAACAATTAGTACCAGTGGATACCCCTTAAAACCACATACCCTTTAAAACCTACAAACTTGGGTTTTGGGCTCTCTTAACCACCAGACTTACCTTATTGGAACTAATTTTCGCGGGTTTTAATTTTAGCGTTTTTCGCGGTTTTTCGTCAAAATCGCGAAAATTTGATCCCGCGAAAAATTTTGAGAGTCGAAAACCGCGAAAATTAATTCCCGCGAAATACAATTTTTTCCAATTTTATCGAAAAATTTGAAAAATCCCTAGGAAAATGAAAGAAATTTGTCCAAAAAAAGGCAAAACCGCGAAAATTAAAACCCGCGAAAATTCCAGAATGGAAAAAACCGCGAAAATTAAAACCCTCGAAATGCAATTTTTCGGATATTTTTTTTCGACCGCGAAAATTAGTTCCCGCAAAAATTAGTTCCAATAAGGTAGTTTAATATTGTATGATTCACTTTTTTACAATCTCTAATATAGGTACTTTCATAAAATACCTAATTTCAAGAATTTCAATTATCGTAAAGTGTCGTAAAATTCGAAATTATTGAAAATTTTATCAAAAATCCCTTCAAAAAATCATGTTTTTGACCTAGAGATTACACAAATCAATTTAAGGTCATAAAACCTATACTTTTTAGGTACCTATATATAGTAGGTACGAAAAAAAATGGCACTAAATATCATTAGGTAAATATATATGCGGTCCATTATATATCGACCTCACACCGATGAGATTAAATGTGATAAAAAATAAGGAATAAAAGGTCACGAATTAAGCACATAATCACAAAAAAATCACGGTCAAATGATTGTCAGCAACAAAATTATGTCGAGAAGGTCATTATTCAAGAATCAGAGATTCTTCTTGATTGTTGGTATTTCATCAAATCAAGCAACCTTTATTTTGGCAATTTTTCTATCATTCTAACACTACACGTATTGTAAATATTTTCTAAAAAATTCTAAATTTTTAAATTCTACAAAATCTCAAACTGCATATAAAATAGTCTATAATTATAAATGATATTTCGAGTATAAGGGTATAAAAATAATGTTCATCGGTGAATTAAATAAAACGGAGCATTTTGAATGAGATTATAAAGCTTTCAGTCGGTTATAAAACAAATGTCACAAGGACAGACAATTCTTTAGAACGGTCGTCACGTCTCCAATCGTGGTATGTCGTAGGGCGAGACCCGAAAAAAGGCTATCCAACTTTTCCGTTTTTGGCCTTTCAGTGCCGAAAAAAATTGTTTTTATAATCCTTTAATAGCTTCTAGGTTACACGTATTTGTTTCCAAAGTCATACTTTGAGTTTTCAGTTCTGGACAGTTTAATCAAGTGAACTGCTCGGCTCAAGCGCAAATATCTGTTTAAATATGTCTAAAACAACCTCGGTCATTACTTGATTGCGTAACCGTACACGTGAGGTACCAGACTTTTCAAAGGTCCAATCACACCTTTCATATCCAGACAGGCAAATTTATAGGATACTTTGGAGAACCTCGATTTCTCGATATAATATTCTGGTGTATCAATACAACATGATATCAAAAACATGGTCGGACGAAAATTCAATTGCGCTAACCATAAAGTTGAAAATCGTTCTTTGGTTGTAGTATGTTCAATGAAAATAAAAACGACCACCTGGCATCAATACTCTTAGAATTTCATCCAAAGCTCTTTGCTTCTTACGAGCATTACATAGTGAATGGAATGAGATAACACATGATATTGAGTTGTCTGGTACACCGGCTAGTTCCTCCGGTATGGTATGAATGTAAGAGGCTAAAGAAAGTTTCTTAATATCCTCATTGTCATCACTGAGTAAGAAATTATTCTCGATTTTTTCTTTTTCGTCCTCTCGAGAATCAGTGGCTATTAGGTACGATCCTTCGGGGTAATACACCGAATTGGTGCCAGACCCAGCGTTCAATTCCAAAATCATTAGTTTCTCACCATGCAGTTTTGGTAAAGTATCAGCATCTTCGTTCAACTCTTTCAGCAACTCTTCTTTCATTTCCAAGATCTGTTTATTATTATTTGAACGATGAAAATAAATCATTTCTTTCTCGTAATACGTAAAGAAAGACGTACGGCGTAAAATAAACGGGATGGAACGTAAAAGGACAACCGTACCCACCGTATAGAACGAGGCACGTATGAATTTATTCTCCGGCAGCATGTCATGTAAGGAGCAACCAATTTTACGGATGTCTTCTAAGATTTCGGATATATTGTCCCAACCATCGAATAATTGGATGGTTGTAATTGTGGTTAAACCAGATATTACCAAGTTCGACATTTCTATTTTTTTTGTTTTATTTTTTCTGAAAAAGAAACAGGAACAATTAGAGCAGGTAAAATCAGTCGGAAAATTTCAAATTTAGAGTGACAAGCCTGTACCAAACTTTTCTTCGCGGAAAAAAACATGGTTAGTCTCTTATTATCTCTGCGGTGGAGTGATATAGTGATATAGCTAAACTAAAGTATGTTTTTCGTTGATTGTTGCTAGGAAATCAGAGGATATTTGTAATGGTTAGACACAGAATTGTAACTGAAACCGAAACAGGCAGACACACGACAAGTGTTTAGATAGAAAAAGCAAAAGTTGCCCTTTTTTTAGAGTTGTATGCAGGCTAAACGAGAGAAAGGCAAGTTCTAGATATCAGGTCCGGCGGAACAACCGTTAAAGTGGGGAGGAATCGAGAAAATTATCTCATTTGCTCAAAAGTGGGGAGGCTACAGTCTCCCCGCTTCCGCCGGGCCTGGATGTTCGTTTTACTGTGTACTGTCAGAGATTAAAGATCTTAAATTTACCGGGTATATCCTATCCCTAGAAATTGAGAGTAATAAATGTTACAGTAACCTTTTGAATTACACCCAGGGAGAATATTCGATAATTTTATTCGATTCATTCGATTGATAAATAATTTACGATGAAACAATCGTTGGTAATAACAAATGCAAAATAAAATGAATGATGTGAATGAAAAAATGTAAGGCTATAAAAAAGTGCATTTAAAACATAAACAATCAAGAACAATCGGATTAGTGACGTCATGTATATTGGCCTCGTTTTGATGTTTCAACCAAAAGTGCATGAGAGGTTTCTATCTTTCCATACAACTTACTATCCACCATCTCTGGAAGCACACCATCTTAAGAAAAAAAATAATATTTGATTTTTCTTCGTTTCAGCAAAATGGCCTCGTTTTGATGTTTCAACCAAAAGTGCATTGGAGGTTTCTATCTTTCCATACATTTTTTTATAAGTCATTACTGGAAGCACACATCTTAGGGCAACAAATATTTGATCTCTCTACGTAAAATGTTCCAGCATTTTATTTGATAGCATATCCATAAACATGAGGAGTCAAAGCAAACATTGGACCTCTTGCGTTACGCATACTGACATTCCTTTGCTTGATTGTTAACTTGGAGAACCGCGCATGCTCAATAGACTCTTCCATCTTTTTCAAACAGCATGCATACATGAACAAGGATAAGCTGAAATTTAATTGGGCCAACCATAAAAATGTGAATCTATTTCTTTCAACTGTGTGCTCAATGAAATAATACCTCCCACCCGGCATCAAAACTCTTTTGATTTCTGACAAAGCACGACTAGTCTGACGTGCACTGCACAACGCGTGGAAACTAACAACGCAGGAGATAGAGTTATCTGGTATACTAGCTAACTCTTCAACACGCGTAGGAATATAACGATCAAGGGTTAAACGTTCATCATCGTTGAATAGAAAATTATTCTCAATGTTTTCCTTTTGTTCCTCTATAAAATCGGTTCCTATGACAACAGCATTGTCAGGGTAATATGAACAATTAGTACCAGACCCTATATTCAATTCCAATATGGTCAATTTATCATTGATTAGTGGAAATTTATCAGATGTTAAATCTGCGTTCTTTAATTCCTTCAATAGTTCCTCTTTCATTTCCATGACTTCTGGTTTGCTACAAGTTCTATGAAAGAAATAACACTCTTCTTCAAAATATCGGAAGAATTCAGTTCTCCTCAGGATGAACGGTAAAGAGCGTACAAAAGCGACCGCGCTGATTGTGTATATTGACGTTCGTAAGAAACGATTCTCTGGCATTTGCGAATGGATCCAAGAACCAAAATTACCAATTTCTTCAACTACATCTGAAATGCTACTAAATCCACCATCAAATACTTGGATAGCTGAGAAAGCTGTTATACCGGAGATGATAATATTGGTTGACATTTTTCCTGTTTTTTTTTAATCTAGAAAAAAAAAGATGGAAAGATAATATGAAATTTACTAGGTGTGCAGAACATTGCGAACTTCCCAAAAGAGACTAACTTCCTCCTAAACAAATGAACAAAACAGTCCATAATATTTACAGTACAAAAGTCATGATATGAAAAATAATTTTCGAATAAATATACTAACAATAAATACCTAAAAATATCTCAAAATCTACCTAAATCCGATTAAAACCTCCGATTAATATTGTCAGAAAAATATTACAAGTCGTCAAACTTGTTGTACCATTTTCCCATAGTGTTGACTATTTAACTTGTTACTTAGCCAATGAATCATGGATAATATCTTAGTGTTCATAATTTGTTCATTCTTCTTGTATACGTTTAAAAAGATACCAAGAAGCACGATACAACCCGACCATAAATATCTAGAACAGAAACAGAAATCCATCAGGCCAGGCCTTAGTGGTGTTTTTCACTTGTAGGTACAAAAAGGAGTGCTGTTACATTAGGTAGTGTGAAGGTTTCGATCACAAACTTACGCCGCAAGTGTTCGAATCCTAAGTACTGCCAGGCAGGGTATTAGGGAAATATGGTGATAGACTCTCTACCTTCACTCATATATCATTCTCTCTCGATCCGGCTGATAATCGAAATACCGATTGACGTCAAATGAGCTTAGTAAAGCTCAAATTGCAGATGTAGAACGATAAACTCGGTATACATTTTATATTAGGGTCGGCGTAAAAAGGCCCCATTCATGATATGCATCATTGCAATGTCTTCTGACATAACATCACGGACCCAACAGCTGATTAATTGTAAGTGACGTAAAACCCATCAATACGTCACTTGCAACCAATCAGCTGTTGGGTCCATGATGTAATGTCAGAGGACATTGCAATATGGTGCATATCATGAAAAAGCTCACGTAATGAACAGGAGCCACTACAAAAAGAGGCCTTTCTAAAAGCTTTGTTGGGACCACAGATCTGTAAAGCCCGAAGGGCTAGATTTGCGGCCTTGGTCAAAAAGTGAAGCTCATCTTTGGAAGGATTTCCTACCAGAGTCACGTGACTAAAATATGCAATTTCACTGGTTTGAGAGATGTGAAATAGCGTTTGCCGCCTACTTTTTTTGATCTCGCCCTCCGAAAACAATTAAAATGCTAGATCCTATCCATCGGCACGAAATTTAAAAAGTCAAATTTTTGCTTCACTTTTTTTTGCTGGAGAAAGCTTAAAGTTGCCTATCTAGCCCTTCGGGCTTTACAGATATCTGTGGTTGGGACATGGGTACGTAAATTCATTTGACTAGTTAGTAAAAACAGTTATAATAGAAGTAGCTTACTGTATAGTGAAAGGCTTCGAGAAGACAGTAAAAGATATTATGATAGTCAGTGCCTTCCGACAAGTCGTCACTATAAAGAGAAATCGAAAATATCTATAATGAAAAAAAACGAAGCAAAAAGTCACCTGTCCTGTCCTAATGCAAGTCAAACAGAGAAAACGCAAGATACTCTGTATATAAATAGAACTGTGTTCAACTGATAACCTCTTCTTTGCTGTTTTTTTTTGGACTTCTTAAAAATTAATTTCACTTTTGAGCCACTTTTCCCCCAAATGGCACCATCGTTTGAAACAAATGGAAACCGTGTTAAAATGCAAAAGTCTACCATCTTGCAAACTCTTAGTTACGTCAATAATGGTCGCATAAATTATGTCGGAAATGTAAACAAACTAACAAGAAAACGAAAGTGAAACGCATCGTAATTATGCATTCGATTATTGCCGCCATTTACAATTTACTCTCCACTTTTGACCCAGAATGTAGAAACAAATGCGAATTTCTTTTTGCTTGGAAAAGCTTGGCAAACTTCCACTTTGACACAAAGAACACAAATGATCAATGTAAATTGAGGTGGTAAAAATGTAAGTATTTTTTAACACTTTTGAACACATTTCGATAAAACAAATGGGAAAAAGGTGGCATAAGTGGCATAAATGGTGCTGAAACAAATGGACCCCTAGTCTCTTTATAATAAACGGAAAAATTTATTAGAATTCACATTATGTCACATGGTTGGCCAAGAAACCTTTATGTTTTGGTGGGTTAACCGTAATATAAAAAAATGTTCTACCTGTGACGGTCATCAGTGCACCAAATAATCGAATGAAAGTCAACACAAAACTGATGCCAAGATAACCAGTCAATGAAAACACTAACGAGTAACCATACGTTTCCAATGGATTCTAAAAAGTAAAAAATGAAAATTGGAATATCTGTAGAAGAAAGAACAAGACATTAACAAAACAGTTCAAAAAACGTCTCGAGTCAAGTCGATGAGACCACTTTTATATATCCCTGGACCAAGCGGTACCCGCGGAGAGAGCGCTAGATCTAGTTTCGCTTGTAAAATAATGACGCAGCGCCGTTTGTCGTTAGGCAAAGTTTCAAACACTACAATGGGTTCTTTGCGGGTACCAACCATTGAGTTTAAAGCCCGAAGGGCTAGAGTTCAATCCCTAACCTTTCTCAGGCAAGAAAAAGTAGAGCCTTAAAAAATGCGCCGCATTTTTGACGACAGATTGAATCTAGCAATTAGTTAAAATAAATAGTTTACGATTGATATTTTTTTCGAAACTTAGCGGTAAATTTTAGTTTCAATCTGTCATTTGTGTAAAAACCAGGCGAGCCGCTCAAGGCCGCGCAACTTTGGTAGGATTTGTTGGCTTCAAATCCTACCAAGGAGATTGACTTCTAGCCCTTCGGGCTTATACTTCATTGGTACCAACTTTCAAAAAAACTTCGATCAAAGATGGCGGATATAGCATGGATGAGACCTAGCTTATTCCTAACTAATGAGAAATTGGTAACTAGAAATAAAGTGATTCGGGGTAGCAATTTAAACATTGCTCTCAGAGACCTTTTGAACAGCACTACCTTCAGATAATACATAAAACCAGCTTGAAGTGAACCAGTGAACATCAATATGACAAACATGTAACAAAATCCAATACCATATGAATATAGAACCTGTTAAAAGAAGAACGAAGTGTATAATAAAGAAACCCCCATTTTCGATGAATGAAATAAAGTCCAGTCTTGAATAAACCAACCATGTACCTAATTTTGACCCCCGAATTTTAAAACCTTATAACTGTTCGAAAAATTGTTTTCTGAAAATGAAATTTTGAGGGATGTTCAGAGTTATGTGAAAGATTGTCTGTACCAAATTTAAATTCAATAGGGCCAATAGAACTTGCTACATACATCAAATTTGAATTGTATGGACACTTTTTTGGACCACCCAGTATATCAACAATAAAACCAAAGCCACATAAATTAAGCCTTTTACGTAGTCCAACGGAGAAATAAGGAACATCGAGCATTACTCACAACTTCAGTGTTGGATGGTTTGAAAGACTTCATATTTTTCTCTTGGACATTACCGATGGCTGCATCCGAGCATAACGCTAATGACATCATTATTATCCCTAGAAAGAAAAGAGATAAAAAAGTTTGAAAAATAGAAAAACGCCATTTTTGTACTAATCTAACCAGTTATAATTATCACAGCTTGCTGATCAAACTTTGGCCTGTTTTTTTTTTGTTTTTTTTTTTGCTTGCGTGCTAAAGTAAACTGGAAAGTATTTGCCTTTCTTGAGGTGTCTCAAGAAAAGTTAGAATAATACTTGGAAAAATTCTTTTATAAATATAAATGTCACGAGAGAGTGGTTTGGAAACCATAAAGTGAGCGTGTGGTAGCATGGGCTGCAGCGATATATAACGACTTAGTCATAAACGTAGTAAATTTTTGTTTCGACGGAAGAAAAAAGTAATTAAAAACTAGCAAACGAAAAAACTAATACCTGTAATATTGAAATTTGGTTGAACTGCTGAGTCAGCTAAAACGAAGAGTGTCAAACCCACACTCATGCATAAACATGAAATGAAATCCAGTGTTGCGTAACGTTTGCCTAAAAGAAGAAAAATGGGTCAATGAAAGTACTTTTACAAAGGAAAATCAAATTCAAATCGAAATTGAATAATCTGCTTGTCAAAGCGCTGAAAACTTTGAAACGGTTGACGACTTAGAGAGGGTTGTACCGGGTGCGCCAAGAAAAAGAATGAATTTTGTCATTCTTGGTAGGTCAAAAACTTTTAGTTTCTTACTCATAACTTTTGTTTAACCGAACCGATTTTAAAGTTTTATATATCAAAATTACAGTGAGCTTTCCTCATAAAAAATATCAGCAAACAATCTTTAACTGTAAGCTCACAATATCTTGACAAACATGTATAGTTTTTCTTGGTAATCAGTAGAAAGTAGCGATTTCGACTGTATACAACAAAATTGAAAGAGACACAATTTATTCAAGTTAATCTAATTTAATAGTTCGCGCGAGACGGGAGTAAAAAGATTGGAAAAGTGACAAAATCAAGTTTCCCGAAATATCTGGACGAGGAATGCACCAATTTTAATAAATGACCCCTCGTTCTTTTTCTGTTATCACCATCTTTAAGATGAACCTATAATTAGATGATAAAAATTCATTTTAAGAATCCTCCGCGATCCATATCTAAAATAATACCTTGGATAAGGATGCCACCGATCATGACAGGTATGAGTTTACAACATTTGAAGATAACTTGTGTTGGGTAATTCAAATAACCAACGGAGGCGTTTGACATACCCATTGTACCAACTGTTAGAAATGCCAAAATGAAATATGTCTTCATAGGAATGCTGTTAAAAATGAAAAACATTTGCTAACTGAATTTTCGATCTTAAAACAAGTGTTTTGAAAAAGTAAGACCATTTCCATCTTACCATTCTATTCTGTTTGTGGGGTTGGAAATATTTGAAAACATGAAATTTCCATGTTAAGGGTGATCTCAGTGCCAAAGATGACCACATTAGTAAAATTTAATATCTCGTAAAAAGATACTAATTTTTAAGATTCAAGTCAAGCCAATGACGGAAAGATATGGCTTTTCTGCTACTCGATAAATATTTACCAGCTCCTATCAAAAAGAAATGCTCAAACCCTGGTTTGAAACTTGCCTTGGGCTGACAAAGGAAATCTGACGTTGATTACTAAAATTGCTTACCGTCTCTCAAGTTTAATGGATAAAGCAAGACTTTCAATGACACTAAAGCAAGTGTAGAAAGCAAATTGAACCAATGTTAGAAACCAACCATGAGGCTTGAAGCCAGGTATTAGGAAAATCCGCTCCTGTAAGAAAGAAATATGTAATCACGATAACATTAAGCTAAAAGACAGAGGCACTATTCATGATATGAATCATTGCAATGTATTCAGGCATAAATAAATTATAGACCTAACAGCTGATTGGTTGTAAGTGATGTAAAACTAGTCAATACGTCACTTACAACCAATCAGCTGTTTGGTCCATCGTAGAAAAAAACTGATTTGAAATGAGTGGAGACTAGTACATATAATATGAAGAAATGACAAGTCTGATTCAAACGAAAAGAGCTTTAGAAAAATGACACAATCAAGTGAAATACCCGCGGTTAGTTTTACAAGCCACGCATCAAGGAGATGGTTTAACCAAGTTTTTCAATAATCAATAATCCATTCCCTACCTGATAATATCCATAGAGTAAATAAAATGAAAATATTCCACAAGTACAGATGAAGAATTGTCTTGCTTTGTTGAATCTGGAAATATCCACACCAAACAAGGTGACATTTTTTGTTGCATCATTCATTTGTGCTTGCTTTTTATTATATACTACTGAAAGAAAAGGAAAAGATAAAATAAGCAAAGAGTTGAATTTTGTCAATCTTTAATCACCAAGTGGAACAATTGTAATCAGTTTTAAAAATCCCCAAAAATTATGGCTGGGTCAACCCATCAATGAGATGCAACAGAGAGAACTACATATAATGAATATATTTGATTTTAAAATTTATAAAGCAATTAACCCATAAAAAAATTATCATATTTTCTCAGGCTAAGAACTTATAGTTCAGCGCTTGAGAAACTTAAAAATACTTTTTTATCATAAAATTGTGTAGTGAAATGCATATGTACAAAGTGATACAGAACCAAATAAAAAATCTTATACAATAAATAACACTTAATACTAATTTATAATTACAATCATGGAACATAAAAATCATAGAAAATCTTCTTAATAAGGGTAGAAAATCTAATAAATTAAACTGGAAAATATTCCTCGACTTTTGAGAACGGTATGACGGAAGAGTAAGGTTACTGTGTGATAAAAAAAGCTGAGCATAAATCCTAATGATTTTGCTTTTAAAAACAAAAATCAAAAATTCAAATTATATATTTTTTAATAAGCATTGCGCTTATAAGCATATCTAGGCTCAGGTTTGGCAAAAATTTAAGCATATAACGAGCATTAGGTTGAGCCTACAAAAAAATGTTCTTTCCTGATTTTGGATTTTACGGATTTACGGAATTTCTCTACAGTTTTGCTTGGGATAGAAGCGTCCTTATAAGCATTTTTCAGTCTTGTCAAGCCCTCGAACTAAGCATGTCCGAGCCTGTTTTCGATTTTTGTATGCTTAAATAAAAAACATGTATTTTATTATCAATTTAAGAACCAGAAGAAAAGGAACACTTGTTATGCTAATGAGTATTTGAAAAATAAAACAAAGACTCATCTTGACCAAGTCGCTTCGTAGCATTCTCTCTCCTTCTGTTTGAGACCCTGAAAAGTAAAATTCATATAAAATGTATAGTTGCAGTGTCAAAATCAGTGAAAAATCTTATGAAATCAAAAGGTGTAAAATCAGCAGGAGTCTTTTAAGTGGCACATACATAATTTGATACAAATTCTATTCTAGATTAATGTCTGCAGGATATTAGATCCAGGATTCCCTGAGGGTATCAAATTGATAGATAATAATCACACAATAGTAAAGAACAAAATAATTACCATTCGAAGTTCAGCCAGTCGATCAAGGATTTCTTGTTGTCGTTTTGTTGAAGGTGAACCCATCGGTGCTTGCTCGAACTGGTCCTGTAAAAAATAGAACAGCAATAAAACTCGTGTTGAGATGCGAAGACAAACCAAATCGGCTTTAAAAAATTTAAGCCCATACATTTGTACAACTTCAATGTTTCATGATTGGTAATAACAATGAATAAAGATTCACAGTTTCAGGTCTCTTCAAGGAATCTTTAAACATTTTTGTCTACACTCCAGGTTTTGAAGCATCATATACAGCCAAATTAATCGAGCTTAAAAAGTACTTTGAATGAAGTTTGTGTTCTTACCTGTTGTGTCCATGAAGTTGGTCGATTCGATCTTACAGGAGCTTGAGATCTCGATTTCGTTGCTTTCTGTTTGCTTTTGGTTTTTGGTTTAACTGGTCGAGGTTCATCTTCTGAATCACTATGAACAGGAACCGGCGTCTTCTCTTTCTTCTTACGTCTTGGTTTCTGTTGCTCGATGGTGCTTTCTTGCTGGTGATTGTCGTACATCTCTGCCGTCTCAGTCCTGTGATACGGTACTAAATAATCGTCAACAATTTGGTCTCGTTTCTCATCACTTGTTACTCTCGGTGAAATGCTCTGGCGTTTAACATCCGGTGATTTCATACGGTATGTATCTTTAGAAGCTCTAACGTTTCGTTCTTTTGGACTCCTCATCCATGGCTCATCATCATCTTTATAAAACTGTGAAAAGTCTTCCAATACGGATTCTTCTTCGTAACTTTTGGAAGGACCAATCCGATCATTATCTCCATGCAAGACTCGTTTGTATTTTGGTGACATCACCGACAGATCTGGCTCGCCACCTTTTTGTTCTTGAAGAGGATAGAGATTCATTGGATTATGATAGGACTAAAGTCCATTCGGTTTAGTGTGAATTATTATTTTATCCATGAATTTAAATAGGCCATTTAACAGCAAATGTTGTTAATTGTGAAGATTTTTAAATAGGCCTATCTACTTGAGACAAGAGCAGTTTTCACACAGTAGCAGAAACGAATGTACACTTAAAGCGATATGAATTTTGAATGCTAAAACTCAAGTAATACAAAGTATAATGTTTAACATAATAAACGAAAGGAACGAAAATAATCATACCTTTGGGCTGTGGCCTGGAACGAGCTTTTCGAGCTTCTTCTTTAGCCTGCAAATAGAAAAATATTTCAATACAGCTGACTCTAGCTAATTCGAGCTCGAATGGAGAATCTTATTTGTTCGAATTACAAAGATTAGAATTATAGAAAATATATTAAGATGATTTCTTCTTTGCCGTTTGGGAGTAATCTCAAATTAGAGAAAGATTCGAATAATAGAAGTTGGAATAAGCGAGAGTCTATACTGTAGCAATAAAATTAAAATACCTTCAAAATCCATTGGCGTTCAGATATTAAGAAAAGCAGCCGAGATCTTAAATTTGATGGATGAATAGAAGAATAAAATCTACCATACCCTTTTCGCCTCTTCCTCAGCTTTTCGGATCCCTTCTTCCAGCATCTTTTGTTTCATCAATTTCGCTTCCTATAACAATGTAAAAATAATTTCAAAAAAATCTGGGAAAAGTCAAGTGTTAGCGAGCAGCGATTCCACAACATTCATTTAGTGTTGTGAAAAAGCAGAGAGGCTGTAATAACAATTATTACAATCATTAAAACTCGCTGGTAGAAGCTAATCTTCTAGAACAGATTAGTATTGAGAAATTCTTGTTCTTACACGCTATTTTTAAAAGAACCAGGATAATTTGGCTGAGGCTGGGCTGTTCCTATTTTTTTGTAATTTTCAGGCTAAAGTTAAATGTTCTCAAAGTTATTCTATTCACACATTGACCTAAAAGTACACGTTTTTTTATTAGAACACCTTAATTTTGGCTGAGACTGGATGTGCTTATTTTCCCATCGAATTTCAGCCTTAGATGTTGTTATTGACGTTCTTATTTGAAAACAAATATCTTTTTTAAGAAAAAAATACACCGTCTTAATAGAAGGCTACGTCATATCTCCTTCGTTCAGCTAAAAGTAAAGAAGGAACTTTACACTTGGAGCGCAGGGGTAAAATGTCCATGAGGACATCTTAGGCCGAGTATCTCAATCTTTTTTCTTCGCCTCTCTTTTCCCAGGCTGGACATGTTCTTAAGATGTTCTTATTTTTTTGCCGAATTTCAGCCTCAATGTTCTTATAAACTGGATTCTAATAAAAAAAAGACGTGTATATTCTTAACTATTTCTGTACTCTAAGACTGGACCTTTTTGTTTGTTCTTCGGTTTTCGCCAAAATTATAGAATTGCTCTTTATTCTGTTCAGGGGGGGGGGGGTCGGTAGTAAAATCTCAGACATATATGAGTAGTAAAAGGATTTTTACGAATTTTTACATACCACCACCCAGACTCTTGGAAGAGGTATTTTACTACCCTGGTAGTAAAAGTTTTTGGGACAATTTGTCATAAAGACCACCTATTTTTTGGTTACTTTTCGAACTGATTTTACAAAAAAAGCTAAAAAATGATTATTTCTGTGACACATTTTTTCACTTTGTGCAAAAAATTAATGTTTTCCCCTTAGAATGAAAGTTTTTTTTATATTGACAAAAAATCTTGAGAATTTTTTGTTTGCAGCAAACAACTTTCCAACAGAAAATTTTTTCAAGTTATAAAAATTTTCAGATTTTTTCAGAAAAGTCATCCAAAAAATTAAAAGAATTACAAAAATAGGTAAAATTTGCTAATTTTACCAGTTTTAACTACCCAGGTAGTAAAGTTTTTTCAACATTTAACACATAGATACCACCCATTTTAGTATTTAACTACCCTGGGTAGTAAAAGTTTTTTTCGATTTTTCGTCACACCACCACCGTAGTAAACGTCATTATGTCTGAGATTTTACTACCGACCCCCCCCCTGTTCTGTTAACATAGAAATGAGAGAAGTAGACGTATGTTATCAAAAGAAATAAAGGGTTATCTAGATTTTTTTATGATAAATCTTCATCTTATTTGTTTCAGCAATATATTGTGAAAAAGGGCGAATTTTCTAGTTTATTTACAGTCATTTTCTTTCATACATGATTGTTTTTCAAGAAGACATAGAAAATGTTGCTGTTAGACAATCTGTTTACTTTATAAATAAAGGAATGAAAGATACCCAGTCTCGAAAAAATGCTTATCTGTAAAGTATGTTGTATTAGTATAATATGTGGTTTGAGAGAAATTAATACTGTTAGTTTTGATTATAATTTCTAATCTAAAGTAAGATTTACGTTAGACAATTTGTATTAAAAATGTTCAATATGACAAAGATTTGAATAAAGGTAAAATGATGCAACAAATAAAGTATAATATATTTGATATGTAAGTGAATGGTACAAATTAAGAAGCCCTGTTCCAAAATGTTTTGTTTATATGTTTTCAGACAAGAAAATGGCGTCAAACTTTGATCGTGGAGGCTACGAAGTAGACTTTGTGGAGGGCGAACCAAGCCATTCAACATGCTGTATTTGTTTGTTCATTCTGAGAAATCCAATGCAAGGAAGAGAATGTGGTCACAGGTTTTGTACGCCCTGCGCTGAACAACTACCAAGGTATATAATACACCCCTCTGTCACAGACCCCACTGGAAAAATCTGGCAAAATTTTCATCACCGATAGGAAAATACCCTTGAATTTCAGCCCCACTGGGGAACGGAATATGAATTCAAGGACTCCCAAACAATCCCCACTGGATCTTTTAACCTTGGAACAATAAAATTTCTATCCCCTTTGGGATTTCAAGAGAAATTTTTAAAGTTCTATGTTATAATGGTTGATTATAGGGTGACCCTATGGATATGCATTGTACTACAAATAAAATTGTCCATTCTAATTTTAAGATGAATAAGCTTTAAGCTCTAGTTCCCCTACCCAAGCTCATTCGAACACATATTTTACTTTCACTTTAGAGCTAAGATATGAATAAAGATAGAGGTCACAAAAAATTAATTTCACAAGCTCAACCAACCTAAGACATATTTAACTTTCATTTTAGTACAGATGGAATGATCATTTGCCCTGAAGACAGAAAGAAAGTCGAGGTAAGTTAAAGGTACTAGAAGCCGTTCTGACTAACCTTTACCACGCCGAGGCCGTAAATTTACGTTTTAAGCGATAGCCGAGGCCGTAAATATACGTTTTTCGTGCGGTCTTAAGAAAAGCCGCCCTACCGCCTTAAAGACGCCTTTAAATCCCGGGAAATGTCTTATATGACGGAGAGAAAATGTAAACAAACTATTTTCAATAGTTTGAAACCACCTACTTTCGATTTTAACTGTCAAAACAAACTGGAAAATCAGGCAAAATATTCTTTGGGAAATTATGAGCTCATTGACTGCTGTAACCAACTTTTAATGTTTATTTAGTGGAAAATGGTTTGTTTTCACAGTGGGCCCAGAGGTGGAAATAGGGAAAAACGAAAGTCAAAATTTTGCTTTATTAATATAATTTATGGAATCTTGAATAAATTTCTGATCAGATGCCAAAGTTTCAGGTCTGTATCTGATTTGTAGCTCAAGTTATGTGGCTCCAAAGTTGACTGAAAACCAGATTTTGATGAAAAATCAAAAAAAGTGAAAAATGCATATTTTTGAAGATTCTGAACTAAATTCAGCTTCTAAATCAGTTCATTTTGTGTGATTACCTTAGAGACATTATATTCTAAAGAGAAATTGCTTAAAAGTATGTATAAATGTCCAAGAGCGAGAAAAAACTCAAATTTTCAATCGAAATTCTCATCACGAAAATGCTTAAGGTAACCACAAATGTCCAAATATCTCGAAAACCGCTAAGTGTCACATATCAAACCATATATGTTTTGAAAACTACAGACACTAACCTTTCTAAAAATGCTGGAGTTTTGATGTGACACTTAGCGGTTTAAAAGTTCAAATTTTGCCTGCATTTTCCAAGCTAAAAATCTCAATTTTCATGATAAATCTCAAAAGAAAGTCAAAAGTTGAAGTCTACTATTTTCTATCTCATGTAATGTGACCCTAAGGCTCTATGAAAGCCTTTATAATACAAAAATTGTAAGAAATAGTTTTTTGTTGCTCTCCCTCTCCCTATTTCCAAACTTTTGCCACCTGGGCCCAGTGTGTGTTTTATTGGTTGGAAATGTTATGTATTGCTCAGGGGGGGGGGGGTGAAGCAGTTAGTACAAGACATCATGCCGGTTAGTACCGTGGTGGTGTGCCATATGAATTGGATAAAATCACTTAGTACTCAGATGTACTAACTGCAAAAAAGGGTGGTCCCCTGCTAAAAATTTGCCAAATTTTGGTACTAATTGTGTGAAAAATAGGATTTTGTGAGAAAATTAAAAAAAAAGACCATATTTTACCAAAAAATTTTTTTGGGAAGTAGATTTTTTTTTCAAATTTTCGAATTTTTTTTTTAAAATCTTAAAAACAATTTGCTGGTTGCAATAGAAATTTGATTTTCTAAAATGTTGTTTTTTCCTATTGAAAGCTATGGATATTGAATCATTTTTAAGATATTAAATTTGATTTTATTTGATTTTATTGAATTTATGAAGGTCAAAAGCCTTTTTCAAGGCTAAATTCAGTTAGTACTAACTGTACTAAGTGTACCAAGGTGGTGGTGTTACTAACTTCTTCCGAGAAAGCAGTTAGCACAGGAAAAAATCCGTGAATCACATGCGTGTGAAAACCAATTTCCGAGCATGTGATCCTGCAAAAAATCACATGCGTGTGAAAATGCAATTCACAAGCCATCTTTTCTCAACTTGAATGGAGTGTCTGACTAGATCTAAAATCACAAATAGGATTGTTTGTCTTTCTTAGAGAGAGAGGTTTAATACCCTCTAAAAGTAACTCACTTCTATTCTATTTAACAAGTGAGAAAAGATGGATTGTGAATTACATTTTCACACGCATGTGATTTTTTGCAGGATCACATGCTCGGAAATCAGTTTTACCAAGCATGTGATTTCCATACTTTTTCCTGTGTAGTAGGCATGATGTCTTGTACTAACTGCTTCACCCCCCCCTGTATTGCTTGTTAATTTCGCCTAGCGAAAGTATTACGATTGTCATTCTGCGTGTCTATCGAGAAAATTTTAAGGGCGCAAATTATGGCGTGGGCGTTTGGCTGCGGGCGTACTACGGCCAATATTCTAAAGGTGGACTCACTCACAAAGATAAAAAAAGTGCTTTTTATATTAATAAAAAATTACGCTAATGCAAGAAGTGTAACCAAGGCTTTGTAAACATTCATCGTGAGAATTTTTTTTTAATGGCTGCTTTTGAAACTTGCTGCTGCTGTAAAATTTTTATCATGTTTTCTGGTCTTTTGTAGAGTATTTAAAGAGGTTTATTATTCGTTTACTACTAAGTATTTTATGTTTGTGTAGTTAGTGAATGCACCAATAAAGTAAGTAGAATAAAAAGAGTTACTTTTTCACAGCAACAACATAAAAGATAAAAAACCCTCTTCTTCACTAAAACTACAAACAGCACAGGTATGATCTTTTTTTCCTTTTAATAGTGAAACCAGTTGTGACAAACAGTCAGTTCTAGCAAGTATTTTTTAGAAATCATGTTAATTGAAATTCAGCGATAATTTTTGTAATCGAACTGTCAAACTACCGTGAGATCGGGTAACTTGCATCAGTCCAATTATAGTGTACCACACTCGGAAATTAAGCTTTCAGAAAAAAACAACATCAGTCATCTACAGGATGTATTAGCAACAACAAGGATGAAAGTTACTTGAATCAAGTTCAAGATCCCAATACAATCAATTAAAACTTGAAAACTTAAAATGAGACAAAATTACTGATTGCGAACGTGCAGCAGCCAGAAATCAACTAACCAAATTTTGTTGTTCAATTCCCGAGACAGCGCTTCGATTTTTTAGGGCTTGTAGATCTTTTTCTTGGGAAGTTGATCTTCAAATTAGTTTTCAAGGTAGGCTTGGCTTTAATTTTTTCATCTATGGGTCAAATTTTAGGCAATTTCTCTAAGTTTTTGAAAATGTTAATTTCATTAAAAAGTGCCTGGTTATTTTTTTCATGAATCCCTTTAGAAGTTTTGCGGCGCATTTTTTTGCTTGAGAACCATGTAAACTATATAGCGCTTTCGCAGCATTAATCTTTGATACGTATTTTGGCGGGACGCTAGTGTGACTAACGGTCAGTGGAGGCTAATATGGCATATCCCCTCAAATGAAGTTAAATCAAAACAAAAATGATAGAGTAAAGCTGCGAGCAGAGCTGCACAGTTCTTTTGTTTTGAAATTTTGATGGGTATGTAAGTTTCCCTCCACTGATGCAAGTTATACCCAATTTCACAGTCTGACAGTATCCATCGAAATCAAACAATAGCTGTTCGATTACCAAACCTTATTTGGTAAGAAATTTTTTTGATTAGTTTGATTATATAAGTTTGATGACAGTTTTTTATCCGATGAAGTTTGATTGGTGTTCGATGGGTTTGGTAAGTAAAATTTTCCAGCTTTTTCTTCCCGATGGGATGATAGATTTTGGCCTGCTCTTTATGCTTTAGTGTGGGCGTCTGCTAATAAGCCATCGGAATGTAAAAAGAATGGGCAACAAGGTAATAAATCAAACTAATCGAGCTTCAATCAAACTTCACCGATCTTGATACACCTTTTGCTAATCTGGATTTTCATTTTGATATATAAAAAAACTCCAGTGGTACCTTTGTTTTGTATAAGATTCCCATTTACGCACTAAGATTCTTGTTGCCTTTCTGGTATCTTTCCCCTATATATTTTTCACTGGAGAACCAGCAAGAGATTGGGGAGGGTTTGTTTAATGGGATGCAGTTTAAATAGTTACCGTCAACCAACTGCTCTAACTTTGGACTATCTGACAAAACATGGGACGGCAATTCGGTTACCATTTCACCAAACCTCCAAAGTCATTTGATTTGAGTTAAGGAACGGTGTATTAAAGGATTTCTCTTTCGATTTTACAATTAGTGAAAATACAGACCAGATATGCAACAGTCCCATGTTTCAACCAATTGTCCCAAGTTAGAGCAGTTGACGGTACAAAGGAGTCATTTTTGGGATTTGCTAGAAGGGCCATTAATCGATTACGTATAATATTGATTCTTTTACTGCTTTTAGTTTAGCACTTACTACTTTCGCTTGCGTGTAAACATTTATTTTATGATTTTGTAAGGTTTACGGTCAACCTAGAAATAATTAATCAAAAAATAATTTTAAAGGTCTCTATTACAGCATAAGAAGAATAATTGTATTACTTTATAAGTGAGGTTTAAGTCAATTTGTATCTGGTAAGAAAATTTGAGTGACAGTGGTAAATAAATCTTGACCGAAGTCTGTATCCTTAATTTTACAAGCTTTTCTTAATATATTTTCATATGGATTATTGCATTGAGATTTTGGAAATTTTTGGCAAAAATAGCCAAATTTTAATCTCAAGGAGTATTATTTCTTTAAAGCTTAAAGTTTGCTATAGTTTTAAACATTCCATTTTCTAGTCCAGAAGCTGGAGCTCAACTACTCAACTTTTTTTATGTCTATGATTTTGATGGTGGTGCGCCATCATTCATATCAAAAAGCAAAGATACTCTACTATATTTTTGAGATGACAAGCCATTTTCGGCCATTTTCTCAATTTTAGAAAAATTCTACTGTTTATAGAAAGAAGCTGATATAAATTTTGCCCAAGTGAAGCACAAAATGAAGTTTCTGGCATGAAAGAATGACGAAAAGTTATTTTTTTCTTATTCATTTTCAAAGAATTTTAAAATTATTTTTCTCCAGTTTATTACGGTTTTTTTACGCTTATTAAAAGGAATTTTTTAGTCGCATTTTTTTAGGAATCTTCTTGTTTTTAATGGATTGAGATTTTTCATAAGAAAACAGGGTATCTATGACCTGTATGTACAATACAATGCGTAAATTTTGTATAACGCTTCATTCAAAATATATAATGCATAATGCTGCAGGAGTCACGTTTCACGCGTCTTCGTCGTTTATGTTCAAATATTGTGCGAAATTTTCGACTTTAAGTCGTCTTGTTTGTAGTTTAGTCAGTGTTTGAGGTAGGTTTCTGCCTCCTTATTCTTTAGTATGATGGTACATTAAGGGTGAGGACTGGAGGCTTGTTGGCCGCCATCGACCGTCACCGAAACTCAAGTTAAGGCTTATGATAAGGCTACAAACAGTTTCAAAGTGTATATACTATGTTATTTCTATTGCTTTCATGCTGGTTGATGATAGGAAAGTCATTTTTAGCTGTTTTTAGTGAAATTTCCTCAAGGGGCCTCTGCCTTACGTGCCTCTGATTTACGTGGAAATTTTCTCGAAAACCAAGGTTTTCTAAAAATGAATTCTGCCTTTTCTAGTAAAGGTATGATTGTGATTTTTTGGCTAGCAGTTGTAGTTATAATGGTGGAAACAATGAGCCAGAAAATTATGGTATCGCAAATGTTCTCCCCACTTTTTTTTTAACCGGGACTTAAAATTTTGAAAAATATGACAAATTGCGTTTTGAATTTTTTTCAACTCTAAGGCAGAAGACTACTGTGTCACCATTGATAGAGGAAAATCCTTTATTTTAACATTTTTGGAAAGCAGGATAGTTGGGCTTTCCAGAATGGGCTTATTTTTTTGAATCGGTTTAGTAGATCAAAAGTTATGACGGAAAGCGTAAAACTGTCATTTTTCCCAAAACGACAAGGCGTGCACGGGGTGAAGTTCCCGGAGAGAAGGCGTGGTAAAGGTTAAGGAGGGGTCTCCTGTATCTTGGATGGATGCATTTTACAAAAAAATATTTTTAGAGGTTCGAACAATTTATATCTTTCGATTAATCTTCTAGTATATTATTTCATAGCTTTTCCCTGACCTTGGGAAAGAACGAGAGCTGCTAGACTTGATGGTGAAATGCTCCAACAGTAAGATGGGATGTTCATGGAGTGACCATCTGAGACACTTTGATGTAAGTGATAGAGCAATTTTATTGAGAATCTTTATAGTCAATATTCGAAAATCATAGAATGAATTTAGAGTTATGAGGGGTAATTCTACCTTTGATTTCGATCATTTCTAAAAAAATAGCCGATCTCTTAAATGATATTACACCTTGTTCTGTATTTATAGGATCATGTAAAAGCATGTGGTTTTAGCATGATTGCTTGCACTAATTCAGATTGCAATAAGGAAGTTCTAAGGATGGACTTCCAAAACCATGTGGATAAAGATTGTGAATTCAGGACCATTCATTGCCAAACATGTGGGCATGAGTATCAAAGTAACCCAGTGATGGTAAAATAATATTTTGTCTAAATCTTTTTAGGAGATTTCTAACCGTACTATAACATAAATTACTTTAATTTTCAGCCAAAATATATTTTTACTTAAGTGTCCATCTCCACAAGAATCTTGCTGTTGTTGATCTGTTTTTTTTTTTGAATTGCGTATTGGCTTCCTGAAAATCTTTCATCTATTCTATTTAAGTTCTGCTGTCCTCAATGTAAAGGATTCAAAGACAAAAATGTAAGTCATCATTTCTTCCTCTTGATTGATTTCTTTTTCTTGATTATGAACTTTCTGTAAGGATTGTAGAACCTTTGGCCTTGTGTAGTATGTATCTCTCGTTTAGGGCGGAGAACAATGCATAATCACTCGTGAACAAATGAGCTTTCTGGTGGAACGAATTCAAAATTTGGAAGCAAAATCCAAAACTCAGCAAGATTTATTGGAGATACAACAGAAAAAGTTGGAAGAGGAAACTGAACGAAACGTTTCTTTGAGAAGTCAAATCGCTCAGCTTGAGACTTTAAAAAACTCAGTTTCGATCGAAGATTCGCAGATAGTGTTGAGTAACGAACATGTCTGGAGGATCAATAAATTTGAGAAAAAAAGACAACAAGCTGCAGAAAGATTTAACACTGAACCACTTGAACGATATTTCTACACAAGTCGTGGGCATAAAATCAGAATAAAATTATTTTTAGACGGTAGAGAGGGTTCGACAAGAGGTAAATACGTTTGTCTCTCTTTAGCAGCAGTTGAAGGTTGTTTCGACGACGCAGTACAATGGCCTGTAAAAGCTACCATACAATTTCAAGTAAAAAACCAAGCTGGAAACACGTTATGGCTGGATCATATTGATACCAGGCAGAGTATTAATGCACGTTTCTTCCAAAAGCCAGATTACTACGAAAAAGGAAGTATACGCTGTGACGAATTTATCCCTGTAAGTGGACTTAAGAGCGCCGTCTTTAAAAATATGTTGATATTGATATTTGATGTCGAATATTCTAAATAGTGATAAATTTTGTATTCTTTTATTTCATGATTTCTTAGAATAAGCAGTAATTAGTGTAATAAAAAAACCTGATTAGACCTTGAACACCTGTTTGCAAGACATACAATGAAACAGCGATGGTGATCGATGGCTTTATATGTTTCACTTATCTATTTAACTTGCAAGGCACAACTACTACGACTGCTACAGACATTAAAACGACAATATATCTTTAGCTACGTTTTTTTAATTGAGATAGATATTGAAGTGTCATTAACGACATCAACAAAATGCTCTTGTTTGAACAAAAACCATTGAACAAAAAATAACAAAAGGAATATTTCTTGAACACAATAGAAAATAACACTTGCATTATTGATAGGTCTGATAAATGGAATAATCTTTTAATAAAAAAAGCAATTTATATCAAAAGGCACTCTCCTATTTTGCTAGAGATTTGTGTCTATTTTCTTAGTTTTACTACATTTTAATTAGTCATTTAATTGTTTTAGATTTTGAAATCGTTTTTAAGCTCAACTATGTTTTACAGAAATCATTTGCCTGAATGATGTATATGATACTATACGAAGTATAGCTGTTTTTTAAATCATAATCTTTATCTTTTGCTTTGAATATCTTGGCTTGATGAATTTTCTCAGACTTGCCAATATTGAAGTGTGACGACCATCAAATATTTACTTCTAAGCAAAGGTCTAAAATTCGATTAGTAGGGAAAAGATTTCGAACCTGTTTTTCTTTTTCTTTTAGTTGTTCTTCTTCGAGTCGTTTCCTCACGATCTCCTGTTGTTTTTTATACCTCTCCTCGGCTTCCTGGTCATCCCTGATCTTTTGTTCTTTCTCACGTTGTTTTTGAAGTCTCTTCTCCTCCACTTGGGCGGCTATTGCTTGCTATAAATAGTTACAAATTGAAGTCTCAATTTAATCCTTCGATGTCGACTCTTCTAATCGTTGTGAAGCAGAATTCACCAAATGTTGAATTATAAATCGAACTCCAAAGAGACCCGGTAAGATTCGAAACCCAGGGAATCACTAAGGCAAACTGAGTGTTTGGTAGTGTGGACCAAAAGGGTTCCTTGTACTATGCTTTTAAACACTCTTGAATAACTCTCAATTGGGTACAAAAAAACCATAGAAAAACGGTTCAGTCTAGAGAAATTGCAAAAATTGAATATTGACTCCCACAAACTGTGAATTTTTTTAAAAACGTGATAAAATGTGAAAAATTGGATAGAGTTTTCAGAATTCCGTATCTCTCTCTCTCTCAGTCTCTGATTTTCGAGCTTTTGTTTGTTTGTAGAACAAGTGTTACCTGGTGTTCATAATGTTTGGCTTTTTTTTTTTCGAAATCTGATATTTCATGGGCCTGTTTTCCTTTCCCTCTGGCGTGAACACTGGGCTTCCTGAAAAATTAACGGTAGTTAATTAAGGCTTCCTGAAAAATTAACGGTAGTTAATTAAGTTAGTTAAGTTTAACGGTATTGTATTTCAAATTTAGAGAAGATTTTTCACTTTCCATTTAGAGACTAAATAATTCTGAAATTCCACCTCAAATTGTAATTTTCAGATATCAGGTTATGGGTTTAAAATTTGCAAAATCAAACATCAAAATTAGCTTTTCATGCTAATACGCATATAATGCAGTAAATCGATATTATAAAAGTATAAATTTTTAACCAAAAATGATTTTTCTTACGGAACATGGTCTGTGTTTGTATCATAATTGGCGATAACAGGAGATTTTTCCCTTTCAGGCGATTCAAAACTTTGCTGCATCTGTTTATACCCTTCCTTTTCAGATTGTAACATTCTCTGGTAAAAGAAAGAATCCAAGCATTATTGGATGAAATCTAGCTCAATTTTGTAATCCTGCATTAGGCAAACCCGAAAAATATTTTCGTTTCCGGTCCACCGGGTGACGAAAAAATCACTCACACGCCCGGCCACGAAATTTTTTTCGTGCAAAATTTCGATCCGAAAAATTTTTTTTTTAAAGTACTTGTAGAAGTTAAAAGGATGGTCTTTTTTGCCTTAAAACTGCAGTAATTTGCCACCGCTAAAAGAAATTTTGCAAGGAAAACTCAATCAGGAAAGTCTTTGAAACGAAATTTTGATTTTTTCAATAACATATAAACTTAAATGTAAACATGTATATATAAAAGAAAAATTGTATCAACGAGTGAATGATGTTGTATGAAAAAAAATTTTGCGCCCGACTGACGACAAAAGAAATTTTCACCCGGCTGGTGGACCGGAAACAGAAATACTTTTTGGGTTCGCCTTATTTAATTATTCAAGAGTACATTATTTTAATGAAAACTTTGCATGTCAGGTAACATAGTTTCTAACCCCCCCTACATTTAGGGGGGTCTCACATTTCGATGAAACCCAAGCAATAGGGAGTTTTGAAAGTTTCAATTTCCTAAGGGAGGGGGTGCCAGTAAAGGGGGTATTGCTACGTAAAATTTTTTCCATTTTTGTAATGGGAGGTTGCCAAATAAGGGGAGGGTGTCTTCCTATAATACAACATATACTATAATAAAACATACCACATTGCGATGAGTGCGAACTTTACCGTCTTCAGTGCTGGTGGGTGCACCTGCACCTGGCTTACCCCATGGGTCATAAATTTCAACTGGTCTTGCTTGTAACCGGCGAATTTCATCTTCTCTTGATGTATCCAGAGTGTTTCCCGAAGTATCATGAGAAGCTAAAACCAAAAACGAATAACTCGTTTTGAGGGTATATTAACTTATTTACTTTTTGTGTTGTTTTTTTTTGTATCCTTTTGCTTTTTACACCTTAATTACTTTAAGGGCTATGAAATACACTTCTTTAATACAATAATATTACATCATAAATCTATCCGCAGTTAATAATGTATAATGTATCTAAGTATAATGGATGATATTATATAATAATATTATAAATTTCATTTGTTTGGCAATCAGCAACACAAAAAGTGCTCAATACCAGATGTTAATGTCCACTATCACAGCAAAGGTTTTTCTTATGAAGAAGTTATTAAAAATGGAAAGCCAATAAGGACTTTTATGAGAAGTACTTACAGTCTAGCTGCTCATGTTTAGTAGTTGGGGATTGAAGATCTAATCCTAAAGATGAGGAAAGTAGGTGGTTTAAGCAGATAAGATGGATGGTATTGTGAGAATTTCGCAACCTCAATAAAGGTAACAATCAAATCGAAATAGTCATAAAACTTTAGCAGTAGCCGATACAAGTTCTAATAAGTTTATTTAATATCTAATACATTAAGCAAATTGAACTAAGATTATCACTACCCTTTCATTATTTGCATTACATATTTGAACCTAGGATAGAAAATAAATAAGTATTGTCCTATTTCTGGACATTCACCTGGTACATTAGTAGGTGCAACTTCCTCATCCTTCCTCAGATCTCTTTGAATAGCTTGCAGTTGTTCTTTCGTTATTATTACCTCACCACCATTATCATCTTCAAAAACATAAGTAGCTTTACGAGAAAATTCTTTCTTTTTTTCAGCAGCTGGAGGATGGGTATTTTTCTTATCTTTTACTACCGTTGATTTTTTTTCCTTTCGAGGTATTTTTGAACTACGTACAATTTCATTTTCTGGTATCACGGCAGGTTTAGGTGATTTATCTGTTTTCTTTGTTTGATTGTACTTTTTAGCAATAGTACTGTTACGAAGTTCTGTTGTCTTGCTTATTTTCACATTTTTATAATGGGGTTCTTTTGGATCCTTTTTCGGTAAAACTTTTGACTTCCATTCCTTGTTTTTTCTTCGTCCAGCACTTGTTGCTCTGTTCCCTGACTGGAACAAAAATTATCTAAATTATGACTTATTGATGCTTTTAATAAAGACTATTCTTTAATGATAAATACTACGAAAATTTTTCCTAAAATAGATTCTTAACCCAAAACCACATTATCGTAATTCTGATACAGATAATTACTGGTTCTTCAATAACAAGCAGTCAATATAGTTTGATTTGACAAATATACTGTCCTTTTTAAAGCATCAAAGTTTAGATGGATCCTTGATGGAAGTCATTATCTTAGATTAATTTAGTCCGTACACAGACCCAATTATCTACAGAAATTTCAAAATTCATTGCCGCTGAAGGGTCCTGTTGCCATACAATCAAACTTACAAGCTTTGCAGATTCGTCAAAATCAGGATCTAAATAAAAAATGTGAATAAATAAGTTTACCATAAAAAATCAGAATAGTCTTGAAAGACTATATGAGAAAGAATTCGGAAATAGTTCAAATAGGAATTCTGAATGGGTTGGGTAGAATGTCCTGTATAGTGGTCTGTTAGGGGTTGTCTGTTGTTCTGACAATGACCAATACTCAACTGTTATTTTGCTCAGATATCCTCATTCTTATGTAATGGAAATCCCAAATACAATCAAATGAGATTCCTCATCCCTCATTAAAAATAATTGAAAAATCACATTTTTAAATGTATGCACAAAATTTTATGATTCTTTCTTTAGCTTATGTGCTGCAAGAGCTAGCTTATTTTGAATAACTTTAAGGCAAATGAATATTTTATTTATAACTACTTACTACTGTCAAAAACAATATCAAATTTTCCACCCGTTCCACTCAATTTCAGCCTAAAATAAGAAAAAAAGTGAAAAAAAATAATTGTGAAAAATATACATATTAAAGATAATCAGAATAATTAGAAAATGACTTTTATGAGATTTAAACACACTGCTACAAGAGCTTGATGAGCAATATTTGTTTAAGAATGAACATAACTTACATATTACCACAGAAGATGACGAGGATGATAAATATATTTATTGTAAATTCATTTTTTTTTACCAGATCAATAATTTTTTGAATGCTGATTTTGTTGACTGAAAAAAAAAGAATTCATGATCTTACTTACATCTTACAACATATTAAAACCTAATCAGAGGACTTGTTTCTCAAAAAAAGCGCTTAAACACTTCTACACATAATTATAATGATTACTAATTCACACCCCCCTTAATTTTTATGCAACTGATTGCGTGAAAGTAGGCCTTCTTTGCCCAAATTTTCTGCACGAAAAAAAGGTACGTGAAAATTAATGGCATTTAAAGATACATTAAAAGAATAACACAAGATAACAAGTGTTATGCCTAAGCCTAATCAGGTATTACAAAGTTTATTACTTT
Organism: Clytia hemisphaerica; assembly: GCF_902728285.1. NCBI lineage: Eukaryota > Metazoa > Cnidaria > Hydrozoa > Leptothecata > Clytiidae > Clytia > Clytia hemisphaerica. The sequence goes on from NW_027103877.1 coordinate 28,939, forward strand.
AGTACAGGAGAACAAAAATCAAAATTCAAAATGGTATCCAAGGCCATGTTGACAACTAACAAAATCTAATCAGCTAAGGTTGCTGAATTAGTCCAATAATTGATTTGAAATAAAAAGTAAACAAACCTTGAACCTTCCAAGAACCCAAATAAATAAAATGATAAAATCCAAACGATAACCCAGTTTTTGACTTGATAACTCAAACCTTGCTTATATTTGTGTTTTGTTTCATTTCCTTTGTAGGTTTTAATCTTTTATACAGAGTTATTTGTTTAATCCTTGAGAGAATCTTTTGTTTTGAAATATGTGCTTTATTCTATTTAATAAACGTTCTTTTGTTTGCGCTTTTGCTTTACGCATTTAAAATATTTATTTAGAAAAGGAGTCTTCTGCAGTTAATGAATGTTGCATTTTGAGTAATTTTGTTGTAATTTTTGAGCAATTTTGGCTTTAAAATTTCGATTTCTTTCGAACAACTACAATTGGAGATCTTGGAAGATAAGTTCTAATCTCAACTGACAATTATTTCTCTTTTACTTTACCCTACTTTAGTGTCTTAGTTGACTTTTCCGTTTATATGTTTTCAGTATTCAATGATAGACACTGCTAACGTGTTTATGCTATAGTGTCTGATTAAATGCTTTCTGGGACTATGACTATTCGTGTAACACTTCCTCAAATTCGATATTCCTTTATGAGCGCGGGCGCACCATGGCCTCTGCTATTGGCTAGTTTATCTGAAGGGATACATTTCAAAATGAAAACATTTCTAAACCATCCTGAAGAAAATGTCTACCAACTAACAATCTCTCCACAGTTACTGGCAAAGAACAAAGAGTTTTGACTTCAGAATCCAAATCTTATAGTTATACAAAAAATTTGATGTCAAACAGAAAGGTTGTGATACTTTTTTGATACTTTTTGAAGGCTTCTTTGTTTGTCTCAACAATCATCCAATTTGAGAAATCAGATGATGGACCATGACTTTGATGCTATTCGAATCAGCTCTCCTAAGAGGAAGGTAATTCGGCAGCAGTGGCTCGTCCGGTAGTGAATTGAGAAAATGGTCCAATTGATGTTTAAAATTAGTTTTGGAGTAGTTTTTGAGGTTAAGGATGGATTGTGGGAAGGCATTAAATAGTCTGGGACCTTCTTCTGACAGGGAGTCTCTCCATATGTTTTTTGCCTTTATGTTCACCTCTTTAGATAACATTTTCTACCCAGTCTCTGGTTATCCTAACTGAAGATGCCACCTTTGTTTTCAGCATAGTTAAAATTTGGTACAAGCTGTTCTAGGATGCTCCAGGTGTATAATCCTGTATCTTTCTCTGCGCCGCTCCAGGCTGTATAGTTTAAGTTCTATGAGCTTCTCCCAATAGTTGAGATGTTGAAGTGTAGGGATTCCATTTAGGTAAGATTTTTGAAGTGATTCCAGTTGTTGGATAAAATATCTTTTTGAAGGTGACCACAGCTGGGAGCAACAGTCAATGTGTGGTAGTACCAGTGACTTCCAAAGAGTTAGCATTACTTGACAATCTCTTGTTTTGAACGTTCGATGGATCCAAGCAATGATACTTTTGACTTTCTCGATCTGGTTTGTGATGTGTTTGCTGTTTGTCATGTTCACATCCAGAGTGACTCCTAAATCCTTCACGTCCATCTTGGTTTCAATAGGAGAGCCACCAGTGTTTGAGAGGTAACTTGAGTTTTCTTTTAGTTCTTCATTTTTTCTGTATTTAAGATGTTCAAACTTCAAGCCATTGAGCTGCATGTTGTTTAATGATTTCCATTGATACACCACATCAAGGTCGTTTTGTAGAAATTGAACATCAGTGTTATTAGAGATCTCCTTCATGAAACGTGTATCCTCAGCAAATGAAGATAGAAATGAATGTAGGATGTTAGTGTCAATATCTTGGATCATTATCAAGAAGAGAAGTGGACCAAGAACTGATCCTTGGGGGACGCCAGAAATGACTTCTGCTTTTTTGGAGAGGATGTAGTCAACAGATACTTGTTGGGTCCTACCGGTAAGGAAGGATCTGATCCATTGCAGTAATTTACCAGTTATACCATTTCTCTCGATTTTATGGAGTAAGATTGTATGATCTATACACGGTTAAATGCCTTGCTGAAGTCAAGGTAAATAACGTCAATGTTACGTCCTTTTTCAATGTGATGGATGAGTCGTTCTGTGTGCCAAAGAAGACATGATCTTCCAGACCTGAATCCATGTTGATTATCGTTAAAGAGGTTGATTTCTGGCAAGTTGTAGTTGGGTAGTAGTTCCATAAAAACAGAGGTATATTGATCTTGTAGAATGTTTGCCATTTTTTGACTGTCATTTGTGATTTGATTGGTTTCTGGATCCTTCAATGGTCCAACTTTCGGTTTGTGTTTTGAAAAGCGTTTCGTGTACGAATAAAAATATTTTGGATTGGATTTTATTTTTGAAGTAGCATTTGTTTCTTGGTTCTTTCTTTCATTGGAATATGATTCTTGAAGTTTAAGTTCAATATCGATAAGTTTTTGGTGAATCTTTTGGATTGGTTTCCTTTTCTTAAGCTTTAGGCGTTTTCGCATCAGCACTCTTCTATCTCTGGGTATAATGGTTTTTGTTGATTTCTTTGACATTCTTGAAGGGACTTGATTTTCAGTGGTAACGTTTATGCATTTATCAAGAAAAGTATTATATTGTTCGTCTTGGTCTGAAATGGGGTTTAAAATAACATGCCAGTCAATATTTTGTGAATCTTTTTTAAAATTAAAAAAAACAAGTGATACTTTTATGGACCTACCTGGTTACGCATTTAACACATATATAATTGATATCTACGTGAGCGTGACCATTAAATAATCATTCAGAACACAAATAGTGACGATCTATCAAAATTAGTCGTTTTTTTCTTATAAAAAAAAACCGTTTAGAAACCAAAATGTCATGCTCTTGAAATATTCTTTCATATTCAAGACTTTGTGAGCAAAAGAAACACCTATCTCATCAAAAAATTTAGTAATTTGGCTAAGAACATTGATGTATGCTTATTAATAGGGATTCTTATAGATAAACATGCGTTTTTTGAGCCAACAAAATCTGCTTGAGCCATCTTTTACCTATGATGGTACCATACTCTCATGCAAAAATTTAGAAAAAATTAATGATCCAATTTTTCACAAAGTCCAAAAGACCCGTTTTTAGCCGTTTTTCGGCCCAAATTTGCCCAAAAACATTTTTTTCCAAAAATCAGGCTCCGCCACATTCGAGGGTTTATAGTTATGCATCTTTGTGCAAAAAATCATAAAGAATGAAATAGCCAATCTCAAGAAAAGCTAATACCTAAGTAATTCATAATGTGCTTATAAAAAAATATCAAATTTGACCAGTTTTTCTATAAAAACACGCCAAGCAACCAAAATTTTCTATCAAAACACACACATTCTTCAAAAGTAAGCCCTCATGAGCAAAAAAGAACATCTATGTCATAAAAAAATTGAGTAATTTGACTAAGAACATTGATGTATGCTTATTAATTAATAGTGATTCTTATAGATAAACATGCGATTTTGAGCCAAGAAAATTTTTTTGCAAAGATCTGCTTAACCCATCTTTTACCTATGATGGTACCCTACTTTCATGCAAAAAATCTGAAAAAATTAATGATCGAATTTTTCACAAAGTCCAAAAAACCCATTTTTTAGCCGTTTTTTTGCCCAAATTTGCCCCCAAAATTTTTTTTCGAAAATTGGGCTCCGTCACATTCGAGGGTTTATAGTTACACATCTTTGTGCAAAAAATCAAAAAGAACGAAAAAGCCAATCTCGAGAAAAGCTAATACCTAAGTAATTGATAATGTGCTTATAAAAAAATATCAAATTTGACCAGTTTTTCTATAAAAACACGCCAAGCAACCAGAATTTTCTGTCAAATTCTTCAAAAGTAAGCCCTCATGAGCAAAAAAGAACATTTATCTCATAAAAAAATTGAGTAATTTGACTAAGAACATTGATGTATGCTTATTAATAGTGATTCTTATAGATAAACATGCGTTTTTTGAGCCAAATTAAATAAAAAATTAATGATCCAATTTTTCAGAAAGTCCAAAAAAACCATTTTTAGCCCTTTTTTGGCCCAAATTTGCCCCCTAATTATTTTTTTCGAAAATCGGGCTCCGTCACATTCGAGGGTTTATAGTTACACATCTTGTGCAAAAAATCAAAAAAAACTAATTGAGCCAATCTCGACAAAAGTTGGTAACGAACGAACGAAGAAACCAACCAACAAACGGACGGACGGACGGACGGACCTCCACCGGGGTAGGTCCAATTAATTGAATCTAATCGAACACAACTTTTGAAGCAATAGGAGTTCGATTAGTTTGGTCAGTAAAAAGTTCAATTAGTTCGATGCATCAGGAATACATTTTTAGAAGAAGAAAGCTGTAACTCCATAAAATAGACTCACAGCTTTGAAGTTTTTGGACCTTTCTGAAAATATCTTCCCTCACTTGCAAAAATTTTATCGTGGCACGTGATCATCATTTTGACAGTCCATCATTGAATCATTAAATAAAAGAAGAACTTTAAAATCTTAAATATTTTCATTTTGAAGAATTGGTGCAAAAAAGTGAAACATGGAAAAGTTTCATTATGTGTTGGTTCAATCGAAATAGGGGATTTGGACCAGTTTGGACAGTTAGTGGAAGTACCTCAATTTTAAGCAGGTTCAAAGTTCAAAATAGCGACTTTCTTTTTATTACAGAAACCAAACGAGTGAGAACAAGTCATAAAACTAATAGTCAGCGCTCCGTGGTTGTGACGTAGTTTATGAAATTGTTAAGAAAAAAATGACATACGTTTTAACAACTTTTTTCTACGTCATTTTTTTGCAGCCTCTTCGTAGGAGAATGCGTCTTTCTATAAGGAATTTTATAACACTTCATGGCAGATTAAAAAGACGATTAGACGTAAGCTTTTTTCTTTTTCGCATTTATGGGGAAGGATGAATTAATTTTCAGATGCTTTATTCGATATGAGGATTCCCATTTCCCTAAAATCGCAATTCCCCATTGTTGAAAGAGGTAAAGATCAGCCTAGTTTCTAATCCTGATACAAGAGTTTAAGTCTAGATGTCTGTCAGTCTAGACTGACACACCATAAAAAAAGTGAGAATGAAAAAAGAGTTCATTTTTGTCGGCGTGGTCAAGGAATTACAGGCAAGATGTCATGTCTTAGTATGCTACAGTTGGTGAAGACTTCTTCATAAAAGCGAAAGACATATATCTATTTTTCCGATCCGGCATGCGAGAATAATGTCAAGACCTGCAGGCGACCTGGTAGGGTTGGGTATGGGTGTGGTTTGGGTGTGGTTATGTATCTGATTGGCTAGGAATTGGATTATTATCAGTTAGGGTTAGGGTTGGAGCTCGAAAGAAGCCTTCTTTTGTGATTTTCTCTTAATAGTTTGTACAATATAAATAGCTGTCAGAACAGGTCAGAAACACTTTCCTGGCATGAATCCGTGGCGCAGTGGATAAGGCATTGGGTTTCTAAGAGATGAAACTTTGCATTTGATGGGTTTGAATCCCACTGGTGGCGATCTTTTGGTAAGTCAGTATAGAGTTAAACTCGTATATCATATCAAGATTACGGGATTTCGAGTACGGGCTGATTTTACTTTTGTTTTGAGTGATTTAATTTTCGATTTCAAACCAACATCTTAGCAACGGGGTTAAAATCTCTCTCAAATGGAAGACCTGGCTGGTCATTGAAATACAAAATTAAATAAAAAAAAAAATGGTAGAGTAGAGCTGCGAGCGGAGCTGCGTAGTTGTATTTTAATGACCAGCCAGGTCTTTAATTTGAGGCCTATGCATGTTAGCCTCCACTACAAAACATGGGACGACAATTGCCAATTCGGCCACCATTTCACCAAACTTCCAAAGGCGGCAATCAAAAATATGTTCCATTCAGGTCCTAAAACATCTTCAAATCCAGTCGGTCGGTCGGTCTGTCGGTAGTAAATTTTGTCGGATTTTTAAGATCTAGTAAATCCCGATGAAGCAAGTCGGCAATCAACAGAATCTTATGCTGCTATCTTTAATTTGCCAAACTAAATGTGCACGCGCATGTGTTAACCTTAAAGCGGCCCTCCCCAAGATATGAAAAAAATCTGCAGTGGAACACACAAACACGCGAGTGTCTGTGCATCTGTGCACTCTATAAAGAGAACGAAGAAGTATGATTGATAAACTTGGTGGAGTTATCAAAACAAATTTGTTGTCAAAGAAAATTAACAGTAATTGAAAATACAGGCCAGATATCAACCAACCCATGTTTCAACCAATCTTCCCTTTCCCCTTTAGACACCTTCAAGTTTTTATAGACAGTCAAGAACAAGTGCAAATTAGGATACCTTCGGCAATCTCTCCTACTTAGGAGAGTATCTTAAATTGGATACAAAAAAGTATCCAAAATAGCAATCGACATCCTAAATAGAAAACTAAAAACCAAAAAACCTTTATTTTCCACCAACCATCAGAGACATCCACGTCATCTTACCACTTCCAAGATGTAAATAATAAGCAAATGAGATTGTGTACTGAATTTCATTGAGTTTGGCTGCCAGAATGCATAACAATAGCCCAAAACCACTCAGAATGTGCTAACTAGCAGTCCATCACAAACTGCCATATAAACAAAACTCAACATTCTCACAAAGGTTGTCTTTTTGATTTCCCAAATTTCGTCGTAAGCGTTCACTTTCACGATAATTTATGTAATTGAAATTTCGGTCAGTCCACAGTCGGGTTCAACATATACGCATGTTTTTATTCACGTGACCGAAGTGCCTACTAAAACAATCCGGGGGTAAGTGGCGAAGCAACACAGTAGATTAATCGTAAAGTAAAGAAATATCTTTTGGCATTGACAATCAAATATAATATTTTACATTATATTTCCTTTAATTCAAAAATCAAAAATTCATTTTGCATTCATTCGCGAAAAAAGAAAATAATAATAATGAATTAATATTACATACTAAGACGCCCCTGTCTTGTACGTGAAAAACACCCGTCCGCCCAATATCTACCTAATCAGCTTAAATTCACTTTAATTGTTCTTTGACTTTCAAAAAATAGTATTTAAAAATTATGAATTTATATTAATTACAAAAAACAAAACGTTTGATACTTCATTAGTGAAATATTCAATAAATTCCTAGTTTCAATATTGGTTCTCCATTGTCAAGACAGGATCGATGGTGACGTCACCTATAAGCATGCCTAAAAAAGAAAGGATTCCGTCAGGTTTATGCATATATTAATTTGCGAGATATGCTATTCGCCGCGTGAGCGCATTTTTCGTAGACTAGCCGGAATACTTTATTTTACTTGCGGGATTGATGGTACCTTTTCATCTTCGTTTTTTTTTAAATGAAGCACAACCGAAAAAAAATGAAACTTCAAAAAGTTGCGTATTTCAAGTGAGTAAACGATTCTGACAATTAACAAAATTGATGATGATGATGATTTTTTTTCGGTCAGGCAAATGTCTCGTATTGGGGGTTCTAGTCTTGACCCCTAAGCCTACGCGAGATTGAAGCGTTTGGGTAAACGAGACAAAACTCCAAAGCTGGTGTTTTGAAGCGCTTCCGTACGATCGAAATATCGCTGTTTGTGACGGACTGACTAGCATACGCGAAAGCTTTTTTCGCGTGAAAATCACCAGGCTCCTTCCTTCTATACGGCTACCGTAGCAGGCCGTTCCGTTAAAAGAAAAAAAAACCTTTAGCTTGTGTTCGCAAAATTTTAGGCACTGAACGGCAGATTATCAAGGATGTTAATTTTCAAGGAACCCGCCATAGAAATTACTTGAAATTTTGGTCAGTGGTGCAAATCTCGATGAAGAAAAGGTTTGGATAGTTTTCCAAAACTCGGATCAAAGCAGTAACCTCAAATATTCATGTCAAAGTGTCTGCTCTCCTATTTAGGATACCTAAATCTCCAAACTAGGATACAACTCTCCTAAGTAGGAGAGATTGCCGACAGGTATCCTAATTTGCACTTCGTTTGTTAAGTTTTAAAGAGGCCCAAGTCCAATTGAATTGCAAATGGGCCTAAGTCCATGCATCTTAAAAAGTTTAGTTGAAGTTTTTCTTTATATTACTGAGATTGTCTTTTCTCTATCTTGAATCTAGGTGTAAGTGGCTTCATTTTGGTGTGTCATATGTGCAGGTTTTGAACTTCAAAAGGCAGAAATTAACCCTCACACATTTTGCCAAATTTATGTTTTTAATTCAAAAAAGGCCTAAGTCCACTCTACAAGATTTACTAAGTTGCACCTGTTACGTACAAAAATATCTACTTTCCAAAAGAATGCCTTTTTATTGAAAAAACAACTTATAGCTATGGCTTTCAGAAAATATTTACTTCAAAGCTTTACCATCAAAAATGGTTTCAGAATCAAGGAAAAACTTTAATTGCAATTTTCTCAAAATGACCAAAATGGACTTAGGCCCCTTTTGAATTAAGGTAGCGACTTGTCAGTTACATCAAAATGCATCGAAAATGTCAATATGAAAATTGCGTAATCAGAGAATGTATGTCTCGCTCATTATAAGAAGGCAGAGACAAACTTTCAATGATTCAAGTCTCTTTTGTTAAGTCACCAGGTGGTAAATAAAACAGACCTTGATACATGCATTGTTCGTTTCAACTCGACGATTCGTTTAAAACTCAGCCTCCTAAATATTTGGGGTAAGTAAAATATGTAAAAAGAAATTCATACTTTTCCAACCCGACGAATCTTTAAAAAAGAAGCGACCAATAAAATATAATTACCCTTTCCAAATAAACCTCTTCGGTGGCAAGCGTAGTCTACTCTGACGTAATTGTAAAATTTATGTGATGGGAATTTGACATATGCTTGTACTCTCTGTGTATTTACATTTGTTGTATAATGTAATGTTGTTTGGGAGGAATTATGAAGTTCTCTGGAATTTCGATTGCATTTATTCAGGTTGATTTTTTATGACTTCTAATGGTACTTTTTCTAACGAGTTTGATCACTCTGTTCTCACACTTATATCTTTTTTTTTGCGTCCTTTTCCGTGATTACTTTTATTTATATTTTTAAAGACAGGTAAGAAGGCATATAGACCTTTTCGCCTTTCCATCTGCCATATTGAATTGTATGCAAAAATTATGGTGGTCGAATTGCCGTGGTGAAATTCCCTTAGAAACCAGACCCGTTTTGAAGCAATAGCAGTTCGATTAGTTCGGTCAGTAAAAAGTTCGATTGGTTCGATGATATTAAATCCTCATATATCTTCCCTCGCTTGGAAAAACTTTGTCCTGGCATGCGACTGCCATTTCGACAGTTCCCGGACTTAACAGCTTGATGTTTATTGTACCCGTATATTTGTCTATCCGGAATAAAGTCCGTAGCCCCCTCTGTTGCGATTTCGCGCGCGGCCGAGTGGCGGAATACTACGTCCCAACAAACCCCGCGTCTGGCGCTATAAGGATACAGGAAAAGTGTGTAATCCGTTATCGGAAGTAATTTCCCGATTTACATTCCAAATTTGGCTTTGAAAAAGAAGCTAATATACGGTGGCGGAGCAGCACAAACTTGTCGAACAAAATTGGTTTATCGAACTGATCGAACCGAAACCCATTGATCGAACTTAATCGAACACTCACAATCTTTTAAAAAAACTTAGAGTTCGATTAGCAACTAGAAAGTATTAATATAAAACTTACATGCATAATTGGCATTATAGTAAAGTGTAATCTTGTAGAAGAAAGATTGAATTTGCTTCTCTTGAAAACTAAAAACCATTATATTCACTCATCTCTTTAGAACAAGCACTTCAAAAAACCATAGCAAAAGGACATAAAAACTCAAACTGAAAAATCATCCGCGAAGGTAAAAAATAATCCTTATTCGGCTGACGGTAAATTATTCTTCTGGGAATAGAGCCGCCAAATGATCAAATCAAAACATTGATGATGTGTGACGTCATAATTACTGCTTTCAGTTTGCGTGTTTTGAAAGATTGATGTGTGTATACTCCGTCTTTGTGGATTTTTTAATGGCATGAAAACAAAATACGCTATGTCTTTAAGAACAAATTTCTAAAAGGCTTTTGTTATTCTGTAAATATTTCTTTTTGGATTAAAAAATTCCATCTTTTAATTGTTCTAATGATTATAATATTTATTTATAAGATGCTTTGTTGTCTTTTTAATCTTTGTGTAAACTTGCATATGTTTTGCATAGGTACTTTCCAACTAAATCCAACCACGGCTTTTTCGTTCCTGTATTTTTGCATACAATTCAAGATGGCGGACGGAAAGGCGAAAAGGTCTATTATTGATGTAACTGCTTGTTCCTGACTGACAAGTTCCTGATGTTCCTGATAGAGCACTTCAGGAAGTCAGAAAAACTACGAACAAGAGACTGGAAAGTACGAAATAAGTCCAGATATACCTTTCCTCTTTATGAAGAAGCCACGACCGCTACAGTTAAACGCGACGGGACTGCATCATCATGTTGATGGGCTTTTATAAAAAAACCTATGCATTAAAAAATAATAGACTCAGAAATTAGAACTGAGACTGAGTATCAGTAGCCCTTTGACTGGACCAAACTTTTAGCTGCTCTCTATATTGTTTCAAATGACCACGAAGAAAATAAAACAGCCTTCATATACCTTTAGCACAAATGGATAAAATCCTTAAAATCCAGCTTACCCATGGGGGACCATATTTTCTGTTCCTGTCGGCGTCTTCAACCACCCGCAACCCGCTTTTTTGTTTCCCACTACAACTATAATAGATCCATAGAGTTAAACAGTTTTATGCTATTATGTTTTATAACCGTGATCAGGTAATATTTTCTGATTAACCCCGACTATATTTGCTTTCGTTCTCTCTCGTTGCGATGTTTTGATTGTGCCGACCACCCTGCTGTAAACAAACGACCCGTACGGTCGCGTCGTTCGCGCGGCTAAGAATAAAGTTTACTGCTAGTCTAGACATTCCAAATAGTGATTCCATTTACAGAAAATTGAGTGTGATTTTTTTCGTGCCTTGCGTGCCTTCGTGCCCTTCGTGCCTTTTGAAAAAAAGTTCGTGCCTTTGAAAAAAAAGTTCGTGCCTTTGAAAAAAAAGTTCGTGCCTTTTGAAAAAAAGTTCGTGCCTTTCGAAAAAAAGTTCGTGCCTTTTGAAAAAAAGTTCGTGCCTTTTTCGAAAAATGTTCGTGCCTTTGAAAAAGTTCGTGCCTTTCGAAAAAAAGTTCGTCCTTTGAAAAAAAAGTTCGTGCCTTTCGAAAAAAAGTTCGTGCCTTTTGAAAAAAAGTTCGTGCCTTTCGAAAAAAAGTTCGTGCCTTTTGAAAAAAAGTTCGTGCCTTTGAAAAAAAAGTTCGTGCCTTTTGAAAAAAAGTTCGTGGCCTTTTGAAAAAAGTCGGCTTTTGAAAAAAGTTCGTGCCTTTTGAAAAAAGTTCGTGCCTTTGAAAAAAGTTCGCTTTTTGAAAAAAAGTTCGTGCCTTTGAAAAAAAAGTTCGTGCCTTTGAAAAAAAGTTCGTGCCATTTTTGCCTTTTGAAAATAGTTAATGACAAAAAAAATAACCAGAAGCTTCATGAGGTTAAAAAAACTTAGAAGGGTGGTGATTTAAACTACATACACTTTTTTATTAGAACGCCTTTAAATCATATAAGTAGTTTTGGCGAGCAGGGTATACTTATTTTTTAAAACAAATTTCAGCTGCTTTTTGTCTTTGAAATTCATAATTCATAAAAACCCCGGGGGGGGGCACTCGATTTCGAAACGACGGTATGTGCCGCGCAAAATCTGCTTTTCAAAATCGTACCCTTACACCTTACTACAGTGCAGTTCAATATGGTTGAAAAGGTTCCCTTTCAGTGCATTTTCTCTTGATTTACTCAACCCTTTTATAGTGCACTATATTTCTCAGCTGTAAATCTCCGTGAAAGAAGAAGCTCGGGAAATTTTCTGTTTCAAAGAAAAACGGAGAGAATTATTCTTGTCAAACAAACGAGAAGTAAAAACCTTTCTTTTTAACAATTATTTTCAATTTGTTTTAAAATTCCACCCTTGCAGTGCAATCTCACAAAAACACACCACATACAGTGCATTTGGGATGCCTAAAAACCCCACCCTTAAGCGCGGCACATGACGTAGGCCAGATTATATGAGTGCCCCCCCCCCGGGATAAAAATTCATAACTAACTTTTGATTATTAGAAAAATAATTACATGAATTACACAAATGAGAAAAAAAAGAAGACATTGCATATTAACGAATGCGCTTTCGAATGTTTATTTCAAGATTCGAATGTTTTGTTTTGAAAAGACAGGAAAGATAAAAAAGGATATACATGAATTGTCGGGTTTGAGAAGTCAACAAACGCGTGCAAATTAGCGCGGATGCAAAGAAGAAGTGAAAGAACTTAGTAGACGATGCTATCGTCCGTATAATATTATTGGTCAGCCGAAGCTGAGCATTCAAATAGGTAAAATTCTCCATAAGACGACAAAAAAAAAATCCGATTTCCCGATCTCACTTTGATATCTAAACTTTCTTCCGATCGGGTTAACTTTTTGGGTACTTTTAGAGTGCGTTGTTTTTACAGATCATAATGTGGTGTTTCAAGATGGCGGCTCAAGCGATAAGACAGATGTGATAAGTCAGTGTTGTACCAAAGTATTTCCAGTGTAAATTCTGTTGCAAGCTTCAATTTCTGTCATTTATTTTTTTAACTCGGCAAATCAAACACATGATTTTCATCAAGGGGATTCTTTTTCTACATCTTTTGAAGGTTTAAAGCCGTTTGCTCAAGTTTTTTTTTATGTTGAATTTTCTGATACTTTTTATTGCTGCTTTTTATTAGTTTTTTCAATAAAAACATATTTTTCTTGTTTGCCTCTAGGTGGGATTGATGGTGTTATAATGTTATTGGAATTTGATAAAGTTTACAAAGGTACAGCTACTGTCTAAATTTGATAAAGACTTCTGCCAGTGGATAAACTGGATAAACTGCCAGTGGATAAACTGGTTTTCGGTTTACTCTCCATTAGCATGCCGCTCGCTACTTCAATTTGAAAACTTGTAAACACAGAGCGTGCAGAGGTTGACAGTGGAAATCCAGCAAAGCAGCAGAAAAGCTTTCCGACTCTCCAACTCTACCTGCTGACCGTAAGGATATCAGGGTCGGTCAGATGACGGGAACCAAATGATGACATCACATCTCCTATTATTGGACTTGCAAAATTATGACAAATGACGGTCTTTGGAATTTGATCAATTATATTAATATTAATATATACAGTTCTTGTTGAAATTGATCAAACTATTTTTCACGCAGTTCCGGACGCAGATTGTGTTTTTCTAACCTTTTCCAACCTTGGCGCACGTTTTGACTGAATGATGGAATGGAATGAATGGCGATAACAGTTTATACATATCTCTTATCAGATTTGCCAGAAAGCAGACTGCAGAAAGTTATGAAAATGGTTTCTATAATTTAATGAATTATACGTCAAGTTAAACATGCACACTCTCGTCACAACT
>NW_027103878.1:0-3829 GCF_902728285.1 Clytia hemisphaerica
ATGTGGTGAGATAGGGTTCTTGAAAATTGTTCAAGAGTCAAGAAATTGGATTTAGCTGTTTTTACGACCCTTCTTCTTTGGCGGGGGGGGGGGGGGAGAGGGGGAGGGGGGAGGGCTGGAATTAAAGTTTGTGTTTTTTAAACCCCTTGTAATTCTGAACAAGCAAAAAGGGACCCTTAAAGGTGGTGCATTCTTTTTGTTATAAATTATCTTTATGCAAATTTGATTGGTCCTTTGTCAGTTACTCACACTAGCGTCCCGCCAAAATGCCTATCAAAGATTAATGCTGCGAAAGCGCTATATCGTTCACTTGACTCTCAAGCAAAAAAAAGCGGCGCAAAACTTCTAAAGGGATTCATGAAAAAATAACCCGGCGCTTTTTAATGAAATTAACATTTTCAAAAACTTGAGCCAAGCCAACCTTGAAAACTAATTTGAAGATCAACTTCCCAAGAAAAAGATATACGGGGGAGGCGGATCCCACCTAGATCCACGCACCACCGGATAGGCTGTTTCCCGGAAATTTTGCCGGACCTCAAATAATGACCCATTTACATATGCGGAATTATTTTTACTTTAGCGTATAAACCAGGCCTTAAAAATCAAAGCGCTGTCTCGGAAATTGAATGACAAATTTTGGTTGGTTGATTTTGGCTGCTGCACGTTTTATTTTGTTTCAAACTTTCAAGTTTTAATTAATTGTCTTGTGAACTTGATTCAGGTAACTCTCATCCTTGTTGTACAAATACATCCTGTAGATGACTGATGTTGTTTTTTCTGAAAGCTAGATTTCCTAGTGTGGCTGACTGTTTGTTTCTAATTATGTGAAAATGCCGCCAAAATGAACATATTAATGTTATCTCAGTGAAAAACCCTTATTCAACATTCGACACTCTAAAATCTTTCGTTTTCGGACAAACGTGACATCGGAGAAAAGACTTCTTAATACACCTTTCCCGTAATTCGTAAAACTAATGCGCGCGCATTATTTTGATGCTCTCCACCGTTTGGTCTCTGGAGGTAAACAAACCCGTTTTTGCCTGCGTTCCCTTAGGGAAAGTTGGTTTTTTGAGCTTTTCTTAAGTTCTGTCGAACAAAATCCCCTCAAATTTTAGTATGTTCAACCTATTCATGATATTATACCACCCTGAAAATATTTTGCCAAAAGAAGGTCGCTGTCAAAAGTTAGAGGCTCAAATCCCACTTTCCCTAACCCCTCGCAGGCAAAAACGCGTTTTTTACCTCCCAAACAATTTTATACACAACGGTGGAGCGCACATTTTCCCGGGCCATTTCTGAGAAATTTGAATTACGGGAAAGGTGTATTGTAAATTGATTTTAAAGATTCGGACTATTTTACTGTCGGACTAGAATGTGTCGGACTAGTGACATCTCATGCACCCATCATCTGGAGTAGTGAAGTAGTGAGTATTCCATCACCGATAAAATCGATAGGTGGTCACTGACCACCTATGATTATTATCGATCATTATTGATTACTTCGATCACAATTGAATGCTCGATTAGTACCAACTGGACTGTAGTAGTAGTACACAAAAGTTGAATGCAACTGTTTGAGTTTGGGACATTGTATGTTGTTATTGATGTCCAGACTAACACTGACGTTGAATCAAATAGAACTTGAAAAACCTGGCTCTATGTTACTACTATAGAAAAAACAGACTTAGAACCACCAATTTTACACACCCGAAACCTCTTTTTCTTTGCAATTTGAATGGCTGTGCCCCTGCCCTTTACATCTCCTTGCACCTTCGCCTTGCCCATGACTGAACTTTGAACTTTGTACACGAGAAAACCCGAATTCATCTAGCGAAAAAATCGGGGAAATCGAGAGGGAAATCTAACCTCCAAGCAGCTCTTCGTGCTCCACGCATTCCACCCATGCGCTCACAACACGGCCGTATAGAAAAGCCTAGCGCGCGGTAATTAAGTTTGCAGACTCGTAAGTTGTAATGTAATATAATATAAAGTTTCAGATGAAAACATTTGATGCTGTTGGCTAATGTTATTATCATGTCAGCTAAAGTCTGTCTCGAAATAATTTGCAGCTGGAGACAAAAATGGCTGTAACTTTTGATAGAGTTCGAATCAAGTTGCGATTAAGTGCCTGTTAAAATGATATTCGTGCGTGAGTGGAATATTATCAAGTAAAAAAATTGAGAAAAAAAAGGAAAATGAAAATGAAAAATGAAGAAGAAAGAAATCAACTTTTTGTAGAAATGTGGTATAATTACCATTTTCACAGGAGTGACTCTTCAATCTTAGATCATCATCACTGTCAAAAGAATTTTCAAAAATATTCATTCAATCAAAAGATAATCAAAGAAAGTTTATTGCTGGTTGACTCTATAAAATAGTAAAAACTGGTAAAAAACGACAAAAAAACAGCCTTTTGTCGATCAACCAGCAATAAACTTTGTTTTATATCTTTTGATTGAATGAATATTTTTGAAAAATTTTTTCACATTGATGATGATCTAAGATTGAAGAGTCACTCCTCTGAAAATGGTAATTATACCACATTTCTACAAAAAGTTGATTTTTTTCTTCTTCATTTTTCATTTTCATTTTCCTTTTTTTTCTCAATATTTTTACTTGATAATATTCCACTCACGAATATCATTTTAACAAGCACTTAATCGCAACTTGATTCGAACTCTATCAAAAGTTAAAGCCATTTTTTTCTCCAGCTGCAAATTATTTCGAGACAGACTTTAATGTTCAATACCCTTGTATCAAATGCAGCGAGCGTTTTCAAACGAAGAATGAACTTGAAACCCACATGTATACGTGGATTTTTAACATACGAGTTGCGAGTTGGTCCTACGAGTTGCGAGTTGCTATCAAATATGTGAGTTGCGAGTTACGAGTTGCTATTTTAACCAAATAAAAGTGCGAGTTGCGAGTTGAAAACTTCACGTTAAGACATCAAAATCGCGAGTTGCAGATTAAAATCGCGAGTTGCAAATTAAAATCGCGAGTTGAAAAATCAAAAGTGCGAGTTGCAAATTAAAATCGCGAGTTGAAAAATCAAAAGAGCGAGTTGCAAATTAAAATCGCGAGTTGAAAAATTAAAAGTGCGAGTTGCAAATTAAAATCGCGAGTTGAAACATCAAAAGTGCGAGTTGCAAATTAAAATCGCGAGTTGAAAAATTAAAAATGCGAGTTGCACATTAAAATCGCGAGTTGCAAATTAAAATCGCGAGTTGAAAAATCAAAAGTGCGGGTTGAAAATTAAAATCGAGAGTTGAAATGAAATTTTGTTTTCGTACTTTCTTAGTTACATGAACTTCTCATTTTTGCAGTTTGATTATTGTCTTTATTTTGCAGAAATATTGTATATTTTGATGGTAAAGAAATATTTTTTTTATACCATCATCAAGCGTCTGCTGAATGGGTGTTTTTTTGTCATTTCGAAAAAGAAGTCATTGCATTGTTATTAACCCTATTTTTATCAGGGGGGGGTGTTTTCCACCAGGCTGGCACCCTTTTGCTAATAGCTCACTGAAAATTTTGTTTAACACTTTGAAAGTTTTTGACTTTTAATATAATCCTAGTAGCAGCATGTATACCAAATTTTACAATTATACACCGACCAGATCAGGTTTTATGACTTTTTTGTGCAGGCATATCATAAAATCCAGCTAAAACCAGCGGTAAGATCCCAAAATATTAAATTTAGCATAACTTTTGATCCAGGCATCCAATTGACTTCAAATTTTGACAGGTTTTAGGTATCAATGATAAATTTTCAAAAATATTTTAAAAATTTTCAAAAACTGCTGGTTTTTTGAAAAATTTACTCATT